>NW_020868134.1:0-42769 GCF_003369695.1 Bos indicus x Bos taurus
AATCGCCAGCTGGGCCGCAGGATTCATGCCTGCTCAGCTGCCTGACAATCGCCGCTGGGCCGCAGGATTCATGCCTGCTCAACTGCCTGACAATCGCCAGCTGGGCCGCAGGATTCATGCCTGCTCATCTGCCTGACAATCGCCAGGGGCCGCAGGATTCATGCCTGCTCATCTGGCTGATAATCGCCAGCTGGGCCGCAGGATTCATGCCTGCTCAGCTGCCTGATAATCGCCAGCTGGGCCGCAGGATTCATGCCTGCTCATCTGCCTGATAATCGCCAGCTGGGCCGCAGGATTCATGCCTGCTCAGCTGCCTGATAATCGCCAGCTGGGCCGCAGGATTCATGCCTGCTCAGCTGCCTGACAATCGCCAGCTGGGCCGCAGGATTCATGCCTGCTCATCTGCTGATAATCGCCAGCTGGGCCGCAGGATTCATGCCTGCTCAGCTGCCTGATAATCGCCAGCTGGGCCGCAGGATTCATGCCTGCTCATCTGCCTGACAATCGCCAGCTGGGCCGCAGGATTCATGCCTGCTCATCTGGCTGATAATCGCCAGCTGGGCCGCAGGATTCATGCCTGCTCAGCTGCCTGATAATCGCCAGCTGGGCCGCAGGATTCATGCCTGCTCAGCTGCCTGATAATCGCCAGCTGGGCCGCAGGATTCATGCCTGCTCATCTGCTTGATAATCGCCAGCTGGGCCGCAGGATTCATGCCTGCTCATCTGCCTGATAATCGCCAGCTGGGCCGCAGGATTCATGCCTGCTCATCTGCCTGATAATCGCCAGCTGGGCCGCAGGATTCATGCCTGCTCAGCTGCTTGATTCTTGCCAGCTGGGCACATGATCTGTCAGGAGAGCTACCTGATCAGCCCATGAGCAGTCACCATGATCAGCGCCTCTCAGTCACCTGATCACATGCATGACATCCACGCGCTCAGTTGCCTGCTGAGGGCCGCAGGATCATGCCTGCTCAGCTGCTTGATAATCGCCAGCTGGGCCGCAGGATTCATGCCTGCTCAGCTGCTTGATTCTTGCCTGCTGAGGCACATGATCCATGCAGGAGAGCTACCTGATCAGCACATGAGCAGTCACATGATCAGCGCCTCTCAGTCACCTGATCACTGCATGACAGCCACGTGATCAGTGCCTGCTGAGGACGGGATCAGCGCCTGCTCACCTGCTGATAATCGCCCGCTGGGCCGCAGGATTCATGCCTGCTCATCTGGCTGATAATCGCCAGCTGGGCCGCAGGATTCATGCCTGCTCAGCTGCCTGACAATCGCCAGCTGGGCCGCAGGATTCATGCCTGCTCAGCTGCCTGACAATCGCCAGCTGGGCCGCAGGATTCATGCCTGCTCATCTGCCTGATAATCGCCAGCTGGGCCGCAGGATTCATGCCTGCTCATCTGCCTGATAATCGCCAGCTGGGCCGCAGGATTCATGCCTGCTCAGCTGCCTGATAATCGCCAGCTGGGCCGCAGGATTCATGCCTGCTCAGCTGCCTGATAATCGCCAGCTGGGCCGCAGGATTCATGCCTGCTCAGCTGCCTGATAATCGCCAGCTGGGCCGCAGGATTCATGCCTGCTTCATCTGCCTGATAATCGCCAGCTGGGCGCAGGATCATGCCTGCTCATCTGCCTGATAATCGCCAGCTGGGCCGCAGGATTCATGCCTGCTCATCTGCCTGATAATCGCCAGCTGGGCCGCAGGATTCATGCCTGCTCAGCTGCCTGATAATCGCCAGCTGGGCCGCAGGATTCATGCCTGCTCAGCTGCCTGATAATCGCCAGCTGGGCCGCAGGATTCATGCCTGCTCAGCTGCCTGATAATCGCCAGCTGGGCCGCAGGATTCATGCCTGCTCAGCTGCCTGATAATCGCCAGCTGGGCCGCAGGATTCATGCCTGCTCATCTGCTTGATAATCGCCAGCTGGGCCGCAGGATTCATGCCTGCTCAGCTGCCTGATAATCGCCAGCTGGGCCGCAGGATTCATGCCTGCTCAGCTGCTGATAATCGCCAGCTGGGCCGCAGGATTCATGCCTGCTCATCTGCCTGATAATCGCCAGCTGGGCCGCAGGATTCATGCCTGCTCATCTGCCTGATAATCGCCAGCTGGGCCGCAGGATTCATGCCTGCTTTCCTGCCTGATAATCGCCAGCTGGGCCGCAGGATTCATGCCTGCTCAGCTGCCTGATAATCGCCAGCTGGGCCGCAGGATTCATGCCTGCTCATCTGCTTGACAATCGCCAGCTGGGCCGCAGGATTCATGCCTGCTCATCTGCCTGATAATCGCCAGCTGGGCCGCAGGATTCATGCCTGCTCATCTGCTTGATAATCGCCAGCTGGGCCGCAGGATTCATGCCTGCTCATCTGCCTGATAATCGCCAGCTGGGCCGCAGGATTCATGCCTGCTCAGCTGCCTGATAATCGCCAGCTGGGCCGCAGGATTCATGCCTGCTCAGCTGCCTGATAATCGCCAGCGGCCGCAGGATTCATGCCTGCTCAGCTGCCTGATAATCGCCAGCTGGGCCGCAGGATTCATGCCTGCTCAGCTGCCTGATAATCGCCAGCTGGGCCGCAGGATTCATGCCTGCTCATCTGCCTGATAATCGCCAGCTGGGCCGCAGGATTCATGCCTGCTCAGCTGCCTGATAATCGCCAGCTGGGCCGCAGGATTCATGCCTGCTCATCTGCTGATAATCGCCAGCTGGGCCGCAGGATTCATGCCTGCTCATCTGCCTGATAATCGCCAGCTGGGCCGCAGGATTCATGCCTGCTCATCTGGCTGATAATCGCCAGCTGGGCCGCAGGATTCATGCCTGCTCACTGCCTGATAATCGCCAGCTGGGCCGCAGGATTCATGCCTGCTCAGCTGCTGATAATCGCCAGCTGGGCCGCAGGATTCATGCCTGCTCAGCTGCCTGATAATCGCCAGCTGGGCCGCAGGATTCATGCCTGCTCATCTGCTTGACAATCGCCAGCTGGGCCGCAGGATTCATGCTATCTACTGACAATCGCCAGGCCGCAGATCATGCCTGCTCAGCTGCCTGACAACGCCAGCTGGGCCGCAGGATTCATGCCTGCTCAGCTGCCTGACAATCGCCAGCTGGGCCGCAGGATTCATGCCTGCTCAGCTGCCTGATAATCGCCAGTGGCCGCAGGATTCATGCCTGCTCAGCTGCCTGGTAATCGCCAGCTGGGCCGCAGAATTCATGCCTGCTCATCTGGCTGATAATCGCCAGCTTGGGCCGCAGGATTCATGCCTGCTCAGCTGCCTGATAATCGCCAGCTGGGCCGCAGGATTCATGCCTGCTCAGCTGCCTGACAATCGCCAGCTGGGCCGCAGGATTCATGCCTGCTCATCTGGCTGATAATCGCCAGTTGGGCCGCAGGATTCATGCCTGCTCAGCTGCCTGATAATCGCCAGCTGGCCGCAGGATTCATGCCTGCTCATCTACGTTACAATCGCCATTTGGGCCGCAGGATTCATGCCTGCTCATCTGGCTGATAATCGCCAGCTGGGCCGCAGGATTCATGCCTGCTCAGCTGCCTGATAATCGCCAGCTGGGCCGCAGGATTCATGCCTGCTCAGCTGCCTGATAATCGCCAGCTGGGCCGCAGGATTCATGCCTGCTCATCTGCTTGATAACCGCCAGCTGAGCTGCATGATTCATGCCTGCTGATCTGCTTGATAACCGCCATCTGAGGCGCATGATTCATGCCTGCTCATATGCTTGATAACCGCCAGCTGAGCCGCAGGATTCATGCCTGCTCAGCTGCTTGATTCTTGCCTGCTGAGGCACATGATCCGTGCAGGAGAGCTACCTGATCAGCAACATGAGCAGTCACATGATCAGCGCCTCTCAGTCACCTGATCACTGCATGACAGCCACGTGATCAGTGCCTGCTGAGGGACGGGATCAGCGCCTGCTCACCTGCTTGATAATCGCCAGCTGGGCCGCAGGATTCATGCCTGCTCAACTGCTTGATTCTTGCCTGCTGAGGCACATGATCCGTGCAGGAGAGCTACCTGATCAGCACATGAGCAGTCACATGATCAGCGCCTCTCAGTCACCTGATCACTGCATGACAGCCACGTGATCAGTGCCTGCTGAGGGACGGGATCAGCGCCTGCTCACCTGCTTGATAATCGACCGCTGGGCCGCAGGATTCATGCATGCTCATCTGGCTGATAATCGCCAGCTCGGCCGCAGGATTCATGCCTGCTCAGCTGCCTGACAATCGCCAGCTGGGCCGCAGGATTCATGCCTGCTCAGCTGCCTGACAATCGCCAGCTGGGCCGCAGGATTCATGCCTGCTCAGCTGCCTGACAATCGCCAGCTGGGCCGCAGGATTCATGCCTGCCTCATCTGGCTGATAATCGCCAGTTGGGCCGCAGGATTCATGCCTGCTCAGCTGCCTGGTAATCGCCAGCTGGGCCGCAGGATTCATGCCTGCTCATCTGGCTGATAATCGCCAGCTGGGCCGCAGGATTCATGCCTGCTCATCTGGCTGATAATCGCCAGCTGGGCCGCAGGATTCATGCCTGCTCAGCTGCCTGATAATCGCCAGCTGGGCCGCAGGATTCATGCCTGCTCAGCTGCCTGATAATCGCCAGCTGGGCCGCAGGATTCATGCCTGCTCAGCTGCCTGACAATCGCCAGCTGGGCGCAGGATTCATGCCTGCTCATCTGGCTGATAATCGCCAGTTGGGCCGCAGGATTCATGCCTGCTCAGCTGCCTGATAATCGCCAGCTGGGCCGCAGGATTCATGCCTGCTCAGCTGCCTGATAATCGCCATTTGGGCCGCAGGATTCATGGCTGCTCAGCTGCCTGATAATCGCCAGCTGGGCCGCAGGATTCATGCCTGCTCAGCTGCCTGATAATCGCCAGCTGGGCCGCAGGATTCATGCCTGCTCATCTGCTTGACAATCGCCAGCTGGGCCGCAGGATTCATGCCTGCTCATCTGGCTGATAATCGCCAGTTGGGCCGCAGGATTCATGCCTGCTCAGCTGCCTGATAATCGCCAGCTGGGCCGCAGGATTCATGCCTGCTTTCCTGCCTGATAATCGCCAGCTGGGCCACAGGATTCATACCTGCTCAGCTTCCTGATAATCGCCAGCTGGGCCTCAGGATTCATGCCTGCTCATCTGCTTGACAATCGCCAGCTGGGCCTCAGGATTCATGCCTGCTCATCTGGCTGATAATCGCCAGTTGGGCCGCAGGATTCATGCCTGCTCATCTGCTTGACAATCGCCAGCTGGGCCACAGGATTCATGCCTGCTCATCTGGCTGATAATCGCCAGTTGGGCCGCAGGATTCATGCCTGCTCAGCTGCTGATAATCGCCAACTGGGCCTCAGGATTCATGCCTGCTCAGCTGCCTGATAATCGCCAGCTGGGCCTCAGATTTCATGCCTGATCAGCTGCCTGATAATCGCCAGCTGGGCCGCAGGATTCATGCCTGCTCAGCTGCCTGATAATCGCCAGTTGGGCCGCAGGATTCATGCCTGCTCAGCTGCCTGATAATCGCCAGCTGGGCCTCAGATTTCATGCCTGATCAGCTGCCTGATAATCGCCAGCTGGGCCGCAGGATTCCATGCCTGCTCAGCTGCCTGATAATCGCCAGTTGGGCCTCAGGATTCATGCCTGCTCATCTGGCTGATAATCGCCAGTTGGGCCGCAGGATTCATGCCTGCTCATCTGCTTGACAATCGCCAACTGGGCCACAGGATTCAATGCCTGCTCATCTGGCTGATAATCGCCAGTTGGGCCGCAGGATTCATGCCTGCTCAGCTGCCTGATAATCGCCAACTGGGCCTCAGGATTCATGCCTGCTCAGCTGCCTGATAATCGCCAGCTGGGCCTCAGATTTCATGCCTGATCAGCTGCCTGATAATCGCCAGCTGGGCCGCAGGCTTCATGCCTGCTCAGCTGCCTGATAATCGCCAACTGGGCCTCAGGCTTCATGCCTGCTCAGCTGCCTGATAATCGCCAGCTGGGCCGCAGGATTCATGCCTGCTCATCTACCTGACAATCGCCAGCTGGGTCGCAGGATTCATGCCTGCTCATCTGCTTGACAATCGGCAGCTGGGCCGCAGGATTCATGCCTGCTCATCTGGCTGATAATCGCCACTTTGATCGCAGGATTCATGCCTGCTCAGCTGCATGATAATCGCCAGCTGGGCCGCAGGATTCATGCCTGCTCAGCTGCCTGATATACGACAGCTGGGCCGCAGGATTCATGCCTGCTCAGCTGCCTGATAATCGCCAGCTGGGCCGCAGGATTCATGCCTGCTCATCTACTTGACAATCGCCAGCTGGGCCGCAGGATTCATGCCTGCTCAGCTGCCTGATAATCGCCAGCTGGACCGCAGGATTCATGCCTGCTCATCTGCCTGACAATCGCCAGCTGGGCCGCAGGATTCATGCCTGCTCATCTGCTTGACAATCGCCAGCTGGGCCGCAGGATTCATGCCTGCTCATCTGGCTGATAATCGCCAGTTGGGCCGCAGGATTCATGCCTGCTCAGCTGCCTGATAATCGCCAGCTGGGCCGCAGGAGTCATGCCTGCTTTCCTGCCTGATAATCGCCAGCTGGGCCGCAGGAATCATGCCTGCTCAGCTGCCTGATAATCGCCAGCTGGGCCGCAGGATTCATGCCTGTTTCCTGCCTGATAATCGCCAGCTGGGCCGCAGGATTCATGCCTGCTCAGCTGCCTGATAATCGCCAGCTGGGCCGCAGGATTCATGCCTGCTCCTCTACTTGACAATCGCCAGCTGGGCCGCAGGATTCATGCCTGCTCAGCTGCCTGATAATCGCCAGCTGGGCCACAGGATTCATGCCTGCTCATCTGCCTGACAATCGCCAGCTGGGCCGCAGGATTCATGCCTGCTCAGCTGCTTAATTCTTGCCTGCTGAGGCACATGATCCGTGCAGGAGAGCTACCTGATCAGCACATGAGCAGTCACATGATCAGCGCCTCTCAGTCACATGATCACTGCATGACAGCCACGTGATCAGTGCCTGTTGAGGGACGGGATCAGCGCCTGCTCACCTGCTTGATAATCGCCAGCTGGGCCCCAGGATTCATGCCTGCTCAGCTGCTTGATTCTTGCCTGCTGAGGCACAGGATCCGTGCAGGAGAGCTACCTGATCAGCACATGAGCAGTCACATGATCAGCGCCTCTCAGTCACCTGATCACTGCATGACAGCCACGTGATCAGTGCCTGCTGAGGGACGGGATAAGCGCCTGCTCACATGCTTGATAATCGCCCACTGGGCCGCAGGATTCATGTCTGCTCATCTCTCTGATAATCGCCAGCTGGGCCGCAGGATTCATGCCTGCTTTCCTGCCTGATAATCACCAGCTGGGCCGCAGGATTCATGCCTGCTCAGCTGCCTGATAATCGCCAGCTGGGCCGCAGGATTCATGCCTGCTCATCTGCTTGACAATCGCCAGCTGGGCCGCAGGATTCATGCCTGCTCAGCTGCCTGATAATCGCCAGGTGGGCCGCAGGATTCATGCCTGCTCAGCTGCCTGACAATCGCCAGCTGAGCAGCAGGATTCGTGCCTGCTCATCTGCCTGACAATCGCCCGCTGGGCCGCAGGAATCATGCCTGCTCAGCTGCCTGATAATCGCCAGCTGGGCCGCAGGATTCATGCCTGCTTTCCTGCCTGATAATCGCCAGCTGGGCCGCAGGATTCATGCCTGCTCAGCTGCCTGATAATCGCCAGCTGGGCCGCAGGATTCATGCCTGCTCAGCTGCCTGATAATCGCCAGCTGGGCCGCAGGATTCATGCCTGCTTTCCTGCTTGATAATCGCCAGCTGGGCCGCAAGATTCATACCTGCTCAGCTTCCTGATAATCGCCAGCTGGGCCTCAGGATTCATGCCTGCTCATCTGCTTGACAATCGCCAGCTGGGCCGCAGGATTCATGCCTGCTCATCTGGCTGATAATCGCCAGTTGGGCCGCAGGATTCATGCCTGCTCATCTGCTTGACAATCGCCAGCTGGGCCGCAGGATTCATGCCTCCTCATCTGGCTGATAATCGCCAGTTGGGCCGCAGGATTCATGCCTGCTCAGCTGCCTGATAATCGCCAGCTGGGCCTCAGGATTCATGCCTGCTCGGCTGCCTGATAATCGCCAGCTGGGCCTCAGGATTCATGTCTGCTCAGCTGCCTGATAATCGCCAGCTGGGCCGCAGGATTCATGCCTGCTCAGCTGCCTGATAATCGCCAGCTGGGCCGCAGGATTCATGCCTGCTCATCTACTTGACAATCGCCAGCTGGGCCGCAGGATTCATGCCTGCTCAGCTGCCTGATAATCGCCAGCTGGGCAGCAGGATTCATGCCTGCTCATCTACCTGACAATCGCCAGCTGGGCCGCAGGATTCATGCCTGCTCATCTGCTTGACAATCGGCAGCTGGGCCGCAGGATTCATGCCTGCTCATCTGGCTGATAATCGCCACTTTGATCGCAGGATTCATGCCTGCTCAGCTGCATGATAATCGCCAGCTGGGCCGCAGGATTCATGCCTGCTCATCTACTTGACAATCGCCAGCTGGGCCGCAGGATTCATGCCTGCTCAGCTGCCTGATATACGCCAGCTGGGCCGCAGGATTCATGCCTGCTCAGCTGCCTGATAATCGCCAGCTGATCCGCAGGATTCATGCCTGCTCATCTACTTGACAATCGCCAGCTGGGCTGCAGGATTCATGCCTGCTCAGCTGCCTGATAATCGCCAGCTGGGCCGCAGGATTCATGCCTGCTCATCTGCCTGACAATCGCCAGCTGGGCCGCAGGATTCATGCCTGCTCATCTGCTTGACAATCGCCAGCTGGGCCGCAGGATTCATGCCTGCTCAGCTGGCTGATAATCGCCAGTTGGGCCGCAGGATTCATGCCTGCTCAGCTGCCTGATAATCGCCAGCTGGGCCGCAGGAGTCATGCCTGCTCAGCTGCTTGATTCTTGCCTGCTGAGGCACATGATCCGTGCAGGAGAGCTACCTGATCAGCACATGAGCAGTCACATGATCAGCGCCTCTCAGTCACCTGATCACTGCATGACAGCCACGTGATCAGTGCCTGCTGAGGGACGGGATCAGCGCCTGCTCACCTGCTTGATAATCGCCAGCTGGGCCGCAGGATTCATGCCTGCTCAACTGCTTGATTCTTGCCTGCTGAGGCACATGATCCGTGCAGGAGAGCTACCTGATCAGCACATGAGCAGTCACATGATCAGCGCCTCTCAGTCACCTGATCACTGCATGACAGCCACGTGATCAGTGCCTGCTGAGGGACGGGATCAGCGCCTGCTCACCTGCTTGATAATCGCCCGCTGGGCCGCAGGATTCATGCATGCTCATCTGGCTGATAATCGCCAGCTGGGCCGCAGGATTCATGCCTGCTCAGCTGCCTGACAATCGCCAGCTGGGCCGCAGGATTCATGCCTGCTCAGCTGCCTGACAATCGCCAGCTGGGCCGCAGGATTCATGCCTGCTCAGCTGCCTGACAATCGCCAGCTGGGCCGCAGGATTCATGCCTGCTCATCTGGCTGATAATCGCCAGTTGGGCCGCAGGATTCATGCCTGCTCAGCTGCCTGGTAATCGCCAGCTGGGCCGCAGAATTCATGCCTGCTCATCTGGCTGATAATCGCCAGCTGGGCCGCAGGATTCATGCCTGCTCAGCTGCCTGATAATCGCCAGCTGGGCCGCAGGATTCATGCCTGCTCAGCTGCCTGACAATCGCCAGCTGGGCCGCAGGATTCATGCCTGCTCATCTGGCTGATAATCGCCAGTTGGGCCGCAGGATTCATGCCTGCTCAGCTGCCTGATAATCGCCAGCTGGGCCGCAGGATTCATGCCTGCTCATCTACTTTACAATCGCCATTTGGGCCGCAGGATTCATGCCTGCTCATCTGGCTGATAATCGCCAGCTGGGCCGCAGGATTCATGCCTGCTCAGCTGCCTGATAATCGCCAGCTGGGCCGCAGGATTCATGCCTGCTCAGCTGCCTGATAATCGCCAGCTGGGCCGCAGGATTCATGCCTGCTCATCTGCTTGATAACCGCCAGCTGAGCTGCATGATTCATGCCTGCTGATCTGCTTGATAACCGCCATCTGAGGCGCATGATTCATGCCTGCTCATATGCTTGATAACCGCCAGCTGAGCCGCAGGATTCATGCCTGCTCAGCTGCTTGATTCTTGCCTGCTGAGGCACATGATCTGTGCAGGAGAGCTACCTGATCAGCACATGAGCAGTCACATGATCAGCGCCTCTCAGTCACCTGATCACATCATGACAGCCACGTGATCAGTGCCTGCTGAGGGACGGGATCAGCGCCTGCTCACCTGCTTGATAATCGCCAGCTGGGCCGCAGGATTCATGCCTGCTCAACTGCTTGATTCTTGCCTGCTGAGGCACATGATCCATGCAGGAGAGCTACCTGATCAGCACATGAGCAGTCACATGATCAGCGCCTCTCAGTCACCTGATCACTGCATGACAGCCACGTGATCAGTGCCTGCTGAGGGACGGGATCAGCGCCTGCTCACCTGCTTGATAATCGACCGCTGGGCCGCAGGATTCATGCATGCTCATCTGGCTGATAATCGCCAGCTCGGCCGCAGAATTCATGCCTGCTCAGCTGCCTGACAATCGCCAGCTGGGCCGCAGGATTCATGCCTGCTCAGCTGCCTGACAATCGCCAGCTGGGCCGCAGGATTCATGCCTGCTCAGCTGCCTGACAATCGCCAGCTGGGCCGCAGGGTTCATGCCTGCTCATCTGGCTGATAATCGCCAGTTGGGCCGCAGGATTCATGCCTGCTCAGCTGCCTGGTAATCGCCAGCTGGGCCGCAGGATTCATGCCTGCTCATCTGGCTGATAATCGCCAGCTGGGCCGCAGGATTCATGCCTGCTCATCTGGCTGATAATCGCCAGCTGGGCCGCAGGATTCATGCCTGCTCAGCTGCCTGATAATCGCCAGCTGGGCCGCAGGATTCATGCCTGCTCAGCTGCCTGATAATCGCCAGCTGGGCCGCAGGATTCATGCCTGCTCAGCTGCCTGACAATCGCCAGCTGGGCCGCAGGATTCATGCCTGCTCATCTGGCTGATAATCGCCAGTTGGGCCGCAGGATTCATGCCTGCTCAGCTGCCTGATAATCGCCAGCTGGGCCGCAGGATTCATGCCTGCTCATCTACTTTACAATCGCCATTTGGGCCGCAGGATTCATGCCTGCTCAGCTGCCTGATAATCGCCAGCTGGGCCGCAGGATTCATGCCTGCTCAGCTGCCTGATAATCGCCAGCTGGGCCGCAGGATTCATGCCTGCTCATCTGCTTGACAATCGCCAGCTGGGCCGCAGGATTCATGCCTGCTCATCTGGCTGATAATCGCCAGCTGGGCCGCAGGATTCATGCCTGCTTTCCTGCCTGATAATCGCCAGCTGGGCCGCAGGATTCATACCTGCTCAGCTTCCTGATAATCGCCAGCTGGGCCGCAGGATTCATGCCTGCTCATCTGCTTGACAATCGCCAGCTGGGCCTCAGGATTCATGCCTGCTCATCTGGCTGATAATCGCCAGTTGGGCCGCAGGATTCATGCCTGCTCATCTGCTTGACAATCGCCAGCTGGGCCGCAGGATTCATGCCTGCTCATCTGGCTGATAATCGCCAGTTGGGCCGCAGGATTCATGCCTGCTCAGCTGCCTGATAATCGCCAACTGGGCCTCAGGATTCATGCCTGCTCAGCTGCCTGATAATCGCCAGCTGGGCCTCAGATTTCATGCCTGCTCAGCTGCCTGATAATCGCCAGCTGGGCCGCAGGATTCATGCCTGCTCAGCTGCCTGATAATCGCCAGCTGGGCCGCAGGATTCATGCCTGCTCATCTACTTGACAATCGCCAGCTGGGCCGCAGGCTTCATGCCTGCTCAGCTGCCTGATAATCCCCAGCTGGGCCGCAGGATTCATGCCTGCTCATCTACCTGACAATCGCCAGCTGGGTCGCAGGATTCATGCCTGCTCATCTGCTTGACAATCGGCAGCTGGGCCGCAGGATTCATGCCTGCTCATCTGGCTGATAATCGCCACTTTGATCGCAGGATTCATGCCTGCTCAGCTGCATGATAATCGCCAGCTGGGCCGCAGGATTCATGCCTGCTCAGCTGCCTGATATACGCCAGCTGGGCCGCAGGATTCATGCCTGCTCAGCTGCCTGATAATCGCCAGCTGGGCCGCAGGATTCATGCCTGCTCATCTACTTGACAATCGCCAGCTGGGCCGCAGGATTCATGCCTGCTCAGCTGCCTGATAATCGCCAGCTGGGCCGCAGGATTCATGCCTGCTCATCTGCTTGACAATCGCCAGCTGGGCCGCAGGATTCATGCCTGCTCATCTGGCTGATAATCGCCAGTTGGGCCGCAGGATTCATGCCTGCTCAGCTGCCTGATAATCGCGAGCTGGGCCGCAGGAGTCTTGCCTGCTTTCCTGCCTGATAATCGCCAGCTGGGCCGCAGGAATCATGCCTGCTCAGCTGCCTGATAATCGCCAGCTGGGCCGCAGGATTCATGCCTGTTTCCTGCCTGATAATCGCCAGCTGGGCCGCAGGATTCATGCCTGCTCAGCTGCCTGATAATCGTCAGCTGGGCCGCAGGATTCATGCCTGCTCCTCTACTTGACAATCGCCAGCTGGGCCGCAGGATTCATGCCTGCTCAGCTGCCTGATAATCGCCAGCTGGGCCGCAGGATTCATGCCTGCTCATCTGCCTGACAATCGCCAGCTGGGCCGCAGGATTCATGCCTGCTCAGCTGCTTAATTCTTGCCTGCTGAGGCACATGATCCGTGCAGGAGAGCTACCTGATCAGCACATGAGCAGTCACATGATCAGCGCCTCTCAGTCACATGATCACTGCATGACAGCCACGTGATCAGTGCCTGTTGAGGGACGGGATCAGCGCCTGCTCACCTGCTTGATAATCGCCAGCTGGGCCCCAGGATTCATGCCTGCTCAGCTGCTTGATTCTTGCCTGCTGAGGCACATGATCCGTGCAGGAGAGCTACCTGAGCAGCACATGAGCAGTCACATGATCAGCGCCTCTCAGTCACCTGATCACTGCATGACAGCCACGTGATCAGTGCCTGCTGAGGGACGGGATCAGCGCCTGCTCACATGCTTGATAATCGCCCACTGGGCCGCAGGATTCATGTCTGCTCATCTGGCTGATAATCGCCAGCTGGGCCGCAGGATTCATGCCTGCTTTCCTGCCTGATAATCACCAGCTGGGCCGCAGGATTCATGCCTGCTCAGCTGCCTGATAATCGCCAGCTGGGCCGCAGGATTCATGCCTGCTCATCTGCTTGACAATCGCCAGCTGGGCCGCAGGATTCATGCCTGCTCAGCTGCCTGATAATCGCCAGGTGGGCCGCAGGATTCATGCCTGCTCAGCTGCCTGACAATCGCCAGCTGAGCAGCAGGATTCATGCCTACTCATCTGCCTGACAATCGCCCGCTGGGCCGCAGGAATCATGCCTGCTCAGCTGCCTGATATTCGCCAGCTGGGCCGCAGGATTCATGCCTGCTTTCCTGCCTGATAATCGCCAGCTGGGCCGCAGGATTCATGCCTGCTCAGCTGCCTGATAATCGCCAGCTGGGCCGCAGGATTCATGCCTGCTCAGCTGCCTGATAATCGCCAGCTGGGCCGCAGGATTCATGCCTGCTTTCCTGCCTGATAATCGCCAGCTGGGCCGCAGGATTCATACCTGCTCAGCTTCCTGATAATCGCCAGCTGGGCCTCAGGATTCATGCCTGCTCATCTGCTTGACAATCGCCAGCTGGGCCGCAGGATTCATGCCTGCTCATCTGCTTGATAATTGCCAGCTGAGCTGCGTGATTCCTGGCTGGTAATCTGTTTTATAATTGCCAGGTGAGCTGCGTGATTCCTGGCTGCTCATCTGCTTGATAACTGCCAGCTGAGCCGTGTGATACCTGTCTTTTCATCTGCTTGATTATTGCCAGCTGAGCTGCATGATTCGTGACAGCTGAAGTCCATGATTATTGCCTGCAGCTTGCATGATTCGTGCCTTCTCAGCTCTTTGATTATTGCCTCCTGAGGCACATCATCAGTGGATGATAGCCACGTGATCAGCACATGATCAGTGAAATGATCAGGGCCATTCAGACATGTGATCACTGCATGCTCAGTCACGTGATAAGTTCATGATCAGCAACGTGATTAGTGCATGATCGGCCAGGTGATCAGTGTATGATCAGGCACATGATCAGTGTATGATCAGCCACGTGGTCAGTGCATGCGCAGTCATGTGATAGGTGCATGATCAGCCACGTGATCAGTGCATGAGAGCCATGTGATCAGTGCATGATCAGTTACCTGAGCAGTGTATGATCAGCCACGTGATCAGTGCATAATAGCCATGTTATCAGTGCATGATCAGTCACGTGATCAGTGCATACGCAGTCACGTGATCAGTGCATGATAGCTACGTGATCAGTGCATGATCAGTCAAAGTTCAATGCATGATCAGCCTCGAGATCAGTGCATGACAGTCACGTGATCAGTGTATGATCAGCTACGTGATCAGTGCATGAGAGCCACGTGATCAGTGCATACAGTTACGTGATCAGTACATGCGCAGTCAAGTGATCAGTGCATGATAGCCACATGATCACTGCATGATAGCCAACTGATCAGTGCATGATTATCACTTGATCAGTGCAAGATCTGACACGTGATCAGTGTATGATATCCACGTGAACAGTGCATGTGCAGTCACGTGAACTGTGCATTATAGCTACGTGATCAGTGCAGGATCAGCCACGTGATCAGTGCATGATCAGTTACCTGATCAGTGTATGATCAGCCACGTGATCAGTGCATAATAGCCATGTTATCAGTGCATGATCAGTCAGGTGATCAGTGCATATGCAGTCACCTGATCAGTGCATGATAGCTACGTGATCAGTGCATGATCAGTCACATGATCAGTGCATGATCATTCACGTGAGAAGTGCATGATCGCTACGTGATCAGTGTATGATCAGTCCCGTGATGAGGGTATGATCAGCCACGTGATCAGTGCTAAATCAGCCACGTGATCAGTGCATGATAGCCACCTGATCAGTGCATGATCAGTCACTTGATCAGTGCAAGATCTGTCACATGATCAGGGTATGATATCCACGTGATCAGTGCATGCCCAGTCATGTGAACAGTGCATTATAGCTACGTGATCAGTGCATGATCAGCCACGTGATCAGTGCATGATCAGTCTCGTGATCAGTGTATGCGCAGTCACGTGATCAGTGTATGATCAGCCAAGTGATCAGTGCATGATAGGCACGTGATCAGTGCATGATCAGTCACATGATCAGTGCATGATCTGCCCTGTGATCAGTGTATGATCATCCACTTGATCAGTGCATGTGCAGTCATGTGATCAATGCATGATAGTGACGTGATCTGTGCATGATCAGTCAGGCGATCAGTCCATGGTCAGCCACGTGATCAGTGAATGATAGCCACGTGATCAGTGCATGATCAGTCCTGTGATCACTGTATGATCAGCCACGTGAACAGTGCATGATAGCTACGTGATCAGTGCATGATCAGTCAAATGATCAGTGCATGATCAGCCACGTGATCAGTGCATGATAGCCACCTGCTCAGTGCATGATCCGTCACGTGATCAGTGCAAGATCTGCCACGTGATCAGTGTATGATATGCACGTGATCTGTGCATGCACAGTTACGTGATCAGTGCATTATAGCTATGTGATCAGTGCATGATCAGACACGGGATCAGTGCATGAGAGCCATGTGATCAGTGCATGTAAGTTACGTGAACAGTGTATGATCAGCCACTTGATCAGTGCATAATAACCACGTGATCAGTGCATGATCAGTCACGTGATCAGTGCATACGCAGTCACGTGATCAGTGCATGATAACTACGTGATCAGTGCATGATCAGTCAAAAGTTCAATGCATGATCAGCCTCGAGATCAGTGCATGACAGTCACGTGATCAGTGCATAGAGTTACGTAATCAGTGCATGCGCAGTCAAGAGATCAGTGCATGATAGCCACGTGATCAGTGCATGATAGCCACCTGATCAGTGTGTGATCAGTCACGTGACCAGTGCAAGATCTGTCACGTGATCAGGGTATGATATCCACGTGATCAGTGCATGCGCAGCCATGTGATCAGTGAATTGAAGCTTCCGGCTCAGTGCATGATCAGCCACCTGATCAGTGCATGATCAGTCACATGATCAGTGCATAATCATTCACGTGTTCAGTGCGTGAGAGGCATGTGATCAGTGCATGATAGCCACGTGATCAGTGCATGATCAGTCACATGATCAGTGCAAAATCTTTCACGTCGAAGTGTATGATCATCCACATTATCAGTGCATGTGCAGTCAAGTGATCAGTGCATGATAGCGACGTGATCATTGCATGATCAGTCACGGGATATGTGCATGTGCAGTCAGGTTATCAGTGAATGGTAGCCACGTGATCAGCACATGATCAGTCCCGTGAGCAGTGTATGACCAGCCACGATATCAGTGCATGATATAAAGGTGATAATTGCATGATCAGTCACGTGATCATTGCATGGTCAGCTACGTGATGAGTGCATGATAGCCAGGTGATCAGTGCATGATCAGTCTCGTGATCAGTGTATGATCAGCCACGTGATCAGTGCATGATCAGTCACGTGATATGTGCATGTGCAGTCACGTGATCAGTGCATGATAGCTACGTGATCAGTGCATGATCAGTCACGTGATCAGGGTTTGATCATCCATGTGATCAGTGCATGCACAGTCAAGTGGTCAGTGAATGATAGCTATGTAATCAGTGCATGATCAAACACGTGATGAGTGTGGATCAGCCATGTGAACAGTACGTGCTCAGTCACGTGATCAGGGCCTACTTGCTGGCTGATTCATGTCTGTTCAGCTGCTTGAAAATTGCCAGCTAAGGTGCGTGATTCCTGGCTGCTCATCTGCTTGATAACTGCCAGCTGAGCCGTGTGATACCTGTCTTTTCATCTGCTTGATTATTGCCAGCTGAGCTGCATGATTCGTCAGAGCTGAAGTCCATGATTATTGCCTGCAGTTTGTATGATTCGTGCCTTCTCAGCTCTTTGATTATTGCCTCCTGAGGCACATCATCAGTGTATGATAGCCACGTGATCAGCACATGATCAGTGAAATGATCAGCGCCATTCAGACATGTGATCACTGCATGCTCAGTCACGTGATAAGTTCATGATCAGCAACGTGATTAGTGCATGATCGGCCAGGTGATCAGTGTATGATCAGGCACATGATCAGTGTATGATCAGCCACGTGGTCAGTGCATGCGCAGTCATGTGATAGGTGCATGATCAGCCACGTGATCAGTGCATGAGAGCCATGTGATCAGTGCATGATCAGTTACCTGAGCAGTGTATGATCAGCCACGTGATCAGTGCATAATAGCCATGTTATCAGTGCATGATCAGTCACGTGATCAGTGCATACGCAGTCACGTGATCAGTGCATGATAGCTACGTGATCAGTGCATGATCAGTCAAAAGTTCAATGCATGATCAGCCTCGAGATCAGTGCATGACAGTCACGTGATCAGTGCATACAGTTACGTAATCAGTGCATGCGCAGTCAAGAGATCAGTGCATGATATCCCCGTGATCAGTGCATGATCAATCTCGTGATCAGTGTATGATCAGCTACGTGATCAGTGCATGAGAGCCACGTGATCAGTGCATACAGTTACGTGATCAGTGCATGCGCAGTCAAGTGATCAGTGCATGATAGCCACGTGATCACTGCATGATAGCCAACTGATCAGTGCATGATTATCACTTGATCAGTGCAAGATCTGACACGTGATCAGTTTATGATATCCACGTGAACAGTGCATGTGCAGTCACGTGAACTGTGCATTATAGCTACGTGATCAGTGCAGGATCAGCCACGTGATCAGTGCATGATCAGTTACCTGATCAGTGTATGATCAGCCACGTGATCAGTGCATAATAGCCATGTTATCAGTGCATGATCAGTCAGGTGATCAGTGCATACGCAGTCACGTGATCAGTGCATGATAGCTACGTGATTATTGCATGATCAGTCACATGTATAGTTCATGATCAGCCACGTGATCAGTGAATGATAGCCACGTGATCAGCGCATGATGGCCACCTGATCAGTGCATGATCACTCCCATGATCAGTGCAATATCTGTCACGTGATCAGTGTATGTTCATCCACGTGATCAGTGCATGCCCAGTCAAGTGATCATTGCATGCTAGCGACGTGATCATTGTAGGATGGTTCAAGGGATCAGTGCATGCGCAGTCACCTTATCAGTGAATGATAGCCACGTGATCAGTGCATGATCAGTCCCGTGATCAGTGTATGATCAGCCACGTGATCAGTGCATGAGACCATGGGATTGTGCATGATAGGGACGTAATCATTGCATGATCAGTCACGTGATCAGTGCGTGATCAGCTACGTGATCAGTGCATGATAGCCTGGTGATCAGTGCATGATCAGTCTCGTGATCAGTGTATGATCAGCCACGTGATCAGTGCATGATCAGTCACGTGATATGTGCATGTGCAGTCACGTGATCAGTGCATGATAGCTACGTGATCAGTGCATGATCAGTCACGTGATCAGGGTTTGATCATCCATGTGATCAGTGCATGCACAGTCAAGTGGTCAGTGAATGATAGCTATGTAATCAGTGCATGATCAAACACGTGATGAGTGTGGATCAGCCATGTGAACAGTACGTGCTCAGTCACGTGATCAGGGCCTACTTGCTGGCTGATTCATGTCTGTTCAGCTGCTTGAAAATTGCCAGCTAAGGTGCGTGATTCCTGCCTGCTCATCTGCTTGATAATTGCCAGCTGAGCTGCGTGATTCCTGGCTGGTAATCTGTTTTATAATTGCCAGGTGAGCTGCGTGATTCCTGGCTGCTCATCTGCTTGATAACTGCCAGCTGAGCTGCGTGATTCCTACCTGCTCATCTGCTTGATAATTGCCAGCTGAGCCGTGTGATACCTGTCTTTTCATCTGCTTGATTATTGCCAGGTGAGCTGCGTGATTCCTGCCTGCTCATCTGCTTGAACATTGCCAGCTGAGCCGTTTGATTCCTGCCTTCTCAGCTGCTTGATTATTGCCAGCTGAGCCGCATGATTCGTCACAGCTGAAGTCCATGATTATTGCCTGCAGTTTGCATGATTCGTGCCTTCTCAGCTCTTTGATTATTGCCTCCTGAGGCACATCATCAGTGTATGATAGCCACGTGATCAGCACATGATCAGTGAAATGATCAGCGCCATTCAGACATGTGATCACTGCATGCTCAGTCACGTGATAAGTTCATGATCAGCAACGTGATTAGTGCATGATCGGCCAGGTGATCAGTGTATGATCAGGCACATGATCAGTGTATGATCAGCCACGTGGTCAGTGCATGCGCAGTCATGTGATAGGTGCATGATCAGCCACGTGATCAGTGCATGAGAGCCATGTGATCAGTGCATGATCAGTTACCTGAGCAGTGTATGATCAGCCACATGATCAGTGCATATTAGCCATGTTATCAGTGTATGATCAGTCACGTGATCAGTGCATAAGCAGTCACGTGATCAGTGCATGATAGCTACGTGATCAGTGCATGATCAGTCAAAAGTTCAATGCATGATCAGCCTCGAGATCAGTGCATGACAGTCACGTGATCAGTGCATAGAGTTACGTAATCAGTGCATGCGCAGTCAAGAGATCAGTGCATGATAGCCCCGTGATCAGTGCATGATCAATCTCGTGATCAGTGTATGATCAGCTACGTGATCAGTGCATGAGAGCCACGTGATCAGTGCATACAGTTACGTGATCAGTGCATGCGCAGTCAAGTGATCAGTGCATGATAGCCACGTGATCACTGCATGATAGCCAACTGATCAGTGCATGATTATCACTTGATCAGTGCAAGATCTGACACGTGATCAGTGTATGATATCCACGTGAACAGTGCATGTGCAGTCACGTGAACTGTGCATTATAGCTACGTGATCAGTGCAGGATCAGCCATGTGATCAGTGCATGATCAGTTACCTGATCAGTGTATGATCAGCCACGTGATCAGTGCATAATAGCCATGTTATCAGTGCATGATCAGTCAGGTGATCAGTGCATACGCAGTCACCTGATCAGTGCATGATAGCTACGTGATCAGTGCATGATCAGTCACGTGATCAGGGTTTGATCATCCATGTGATCAGTGCATGCACAGTCAAGTGGTCAGTGAATGATAGCTATGTAATCAGTGCATGATCAAACACGTGATGAGTGTGGATCAGCCATGTGAACAGTACGTGCTCAGTCACGTGATCAGGGCCTACTTGCTGGCTGATTCATGTCTGTTCAGCTGCTTGAAAATTGCCAGCTAAGGTGCGTGATTCCTGCCTGCTCATCTGCTTGATAATTGCCAGCTGAGCTGCGTGATTCCTGGCTGGTAATCTGTTTTATAATTGCCAGGTGAGCTGCGTGATTCCTGGCTGCTCATCTGCTTGATAACTGCCAGCTGAGCCGTGTGATACCTGTCTTTTCATCTGCTTGATTATTGCCAGCTGAGCTGCATGATTCGTCACAGCTGAAGTCCATGATTATTGCCTGCAGCTTGCATGATTCGTGCCTTCTCAGCTCTTTGATTATTGCCTCCTGAGGCACATCATCAGTGTATGATAGCCACGTGATCAGCACATGATCAGTGAAATGATCAGCGCCATTCAGACATGTGATCACTGCATGCTCAGTCACGTGATAAGTTCATGATCAGCAACGTGATTAGTGCATGATCGGCCAGGTGATCAGTGTATGATCAGGCACATGATCAGTGTATGATCAGCCACGTGGTCAGTGCATGCGCAGTCATGTGATAGGTGCATGATCAGCCACGTGATCAGTGCATGAGAGCCATGTGATCAGTGCATGATCAGTTACCTGAGCAGTGTATGATCAGCCACGTGATCAGTGCATAATAGCCATGTTATCAGTGCATGATCAGTCACGTGATCAGTGCATACGCAGTCACGTGATCAGTGCATGATAGCTACGTGATCAGTGCATGATCAGTCAAAAGTTCAATGCATGATCAGCCTCAAGATCAGTGCATGACAGTCACGTGATCAGTGCATACAGATACGTAATCAGTGCATGCGCAGTCAAGAGATCAGTGCATGATAGCCCCGTGATCAGTGCATGATCAATCTCGTGATCAGTGTATGATCAGCTACGTGATCAGTGCATACAGTTACGTGATCAGTGCATGCGTAGTCAAGTGATCAGTGCATGATAGCCACGTGATCACTGCATGATAGCCAACTGATCAGTGCATGATTATCACTTGATCAGTGCAAGATCTGACACGTGATCAGTGTATGATATCCACGTGAACAGTTCATGTGCAGTCACGTGAACTGTGCATTATAGCTACGTGATCAGTGCAGGATCAGCCACGTGATCAGTGCATGATCAGTTACCTGATCAGTGTATGGTCAGCCACGAGATCAGTGCATAATAGCCATGATATCAGTGCATGATCAGTCAGGTGATCAGTGCATACGCAGTCACCTGATCAGTGCATGATAGCTACGTGATCAGTGCATGATCAGTCACATGATCAGTGCATGATCATTCACGTGAGCAGTGCATGATCGCTACGTGATCAGTGTATGATCAGTCCCGTGATGAGGGTATGATCAGCCACGTGATCAGTGCTAGATCAGCCACGTGATCAGTGCATGATAGCCACCTGATCAGTGCATGATCAGTCACTTGATCAGTGCAAGATCTGTCACGTGATCAGGGTATGATATCCACGTGATCAGTGCATGCCCAGTCATGTGAACAGTGCATTATAGCTACGTGATCAGTGCATGATCAGCCACGTGATCAGTGCATGATCAGTCTCGTGATCAGTGTATGCGCAGTCACGTGATCAGTGTATGATCAGCCAAGTGATCAGTGCATGATAGGCACGTGATCAGTGCATGATCAGTCACATGATCAGTGCATGATCTGCCCTGTGATCAGTGTATGATCATCCACTTGATCACTGCATGCGCAGTCATGTGATCAATGCATGATAGTGACGTGATCTGTGCATGATCAGTCAGGCGATCAGTCCATGGTCAGCCAGGTGATCAGTGAATGATAGCCACGTGATCAGTGCATGATCAGTCCTGTGATCACTGTATGATCAGCCACGTGAACAGTGCATGATAGCTACGTGATCAGTGCATGATCAGTCAAATGATCAGTGCATGATCAGCCACGTGATCAGTGCATGATAGCCACCTGCTCAGTGCATGATAGCCACCTGCTCAGTGCATGATCCGTCACGTGATCAGTGCAAGATCTGCCACGTGATCAGTGTATGATATGCACGTGATCTGTGCATGCACAGTTACGTGATCAGTGCATTATAGCTATGTGATCAGTGCATGATCAGACACGGGATCAGTGCATGAGAGCCATGTGATCAGTGCATGTAAGTTACGTGAACAGTGTATGATCAGCCACTTGATCAGTGCATAATAACCACGTGATCAGTGCATGATCAGTCACGTGATCAGTGCATACGCAGTCACGTGATCAGTGCATGATAGCTACGTGATCAGTGCATGATCAGTCAAAAGTTCAATGCATGATCAGCCTCGAGATCAGTGCATGACAGTCACGTGATCAGTGCATAGAGTTACATAATCAGTGCATGCGCAGTCAAGAGATCAGTGCATGATAGCCACGTGATCAGTGCATGATAGCCAAGTATTCAGTGCATGATAGCCACCTGATCAGTGTGTGATCAGTCACGTGACCAGTGCAAGATCTGTCACGTGATCAGGGTATGATATCCACGTGATCAGTGCATGCGCAGCCATGTGATCAGTGAATTGAAGCTTCCGGCTCAGTGCATGATCAGCCACCTGATCAGTGCATGATCAGTCACATGATCAGTGCATGATCATTCACGTGTTCAGTGCGTGAGAGGCATGTGATCAGTGCATGATAGCCACGTGATCAGTGCATGATCAGTCACATGATCAGTGCAAAATCTTTCACGTCGAAGTGTATGATCATCCACATTATCAGTGCATGTGCAGTCAAGTGATCAGTGCATGATAGGGACGTGATCATTGCATGATCAGTCCCGGGATCAGTGCATGCGCAGTCAACTTATCAGTGAATGATAGCCACGTGATCAGTGCATGATCAGTCCCGTGATCAGTGTATGATCAGCCACGTGATCAGTGCATGAGACCATGGGATTCGTGCATGATAGGGACGTAATCATTGCATGATCAGTCACGTGATCAGTGCGTGATCAGCTACGTGATCCGTGCATGATAGCCTGGTGATCAGTGCATGATCAGCCTCGTGATCAGTGTATGATCAGAAACGTGATCAGTGCATGATCAGTCACGTGATATGTGCATGTGCAGTCACGTGATCAGTGCATGATAGCTACGTGATCAGTGCATGATCAGTCACGTGATCAGGGTTTGATCATCCATGTGATCAGTGCATGCACAGTCAAGTGGTCAGTGAATGATAGCTATGTAATCAGTGCATGATCAAACACGTGATGAGTGTGGATCAGCCATGTGAACAGTACGTGCTCAGTCACGTGATCAGGGCCTACTTGCTGGCTGATTCATGTCTGTTCAGCTGCTTGAAAATTGCCAGCTAAGGTGCGTGATTCCTGCCTGCTCATCTGCTTGATAATTGCCAGCTGAGCTGCGTGATTCCTGGCTGGTAATCTGTTTTATAATTGCCAGGTGAGCTGCGTGATTCCTGCCTGCTCATCTGCTTGATAACTGCCAGCTGAGCCGTGTGATACCTGTCTTTTCATCTGCTTGATTATTGCCAGCTGAGCTGCATGATTCGTCACAGCTGAAGTCCATGATTATTGCCTGCAGCTTGCATGATTCGTGCCTTCTCAGCTCTTTGATTATTGCCTCCTGAGGCACATCATCAGTGTATGATAGCCACGTGATCAGCACATGATCAGTGAAATGATCAGGGCCATTCAGACATGTGATCACTGCATGCTCAGTCACGTGATAAGTTCATGATCAGCAACGTGATTAGTGCATGATCGGCCAGGTGATCAGTGTATGATCAGGCACATGATCAGTGTATGATCAGCCACGTGGTCAGTGCATGCGCAGTCATGTGATAGGTGCATGATCAGCCACGTGATCAGTGCATGAGAGCCATGTGATCAGTGCATGATCAGTTACCTGAGCAGTGTATGATCAGCCACGTGATCAGTGCATAATAGCCATGTTATCAGTGCATGATCAGTCACGTGATCAGTGCATACGCAGTCACGTGATCAGTGCATGATAGCTACGTGATCAGTGCATGATCAGTCAAAAGTTCAATGCATGATCAGCCTCGAGATCAGTGCATGACAGTCACGTGATCAGTGCATACAGTTACGTAATCAGTGCATGCGCAGTCAAGAGATCAGTGCATGATAGCCCCGTGATCAGTGCATGATCAATCTCGTGATCAGTGTATGATCAGCTACGTGATCAGTGCATGAGAGCCACGTGATCAGTGCATACAGTTACGTGATCAGTGCATGCGCAGTCAAGTGATCAGTGCATGATAGCCACGTGATCACTGCATGATAGCCAACTGATCAGTGCATGATTATCACTTGATCAGTGAGAGATCTGACACGTGATCAGTGTATGATATCCACGTGAACAGTGCATGTGCAGTCACGTGAACTGTGCATTATAGCTACGTGATCAGTGCAGGATCAGCCACGTGATCAGTGCAATGATCAGTTACCTGATCAGTGTATGATCAGCCACGTGATCAGTGCATAATAGCCATGTTATCAGTGCATGATCAGTCAGGTGATCAGTGCATACGCAGTCACCTGATCAGTGCATGATAGCTACGTGATCAGTGCATGATCAGTCACATGATCAGTGCATCATCATTCACGTGAGCAGTGCATGATTGCTACGTGATTAGTGTATGATCAGTCCCGTGATGAGGGTATGATTAGCCACGTGATCAGTGCTAAATCAGCCACGTGATCAGTGCATGATAGCCACCTGATCAGTGCATGATCTGTCACATGATCAGGGTATGATATCCACGTGATCAGTGCATGCCCAGTCATGTGAACAGTGCATTATAGCTACGTGATCAGTGCATGATCAGCCACGTGATCAGTGCATGATCAGTCTCGTGATCAGTGTATGCGCAGTCACGTGATCAGTGTATGATCAGCCAAGTGATCAGTGCATGATAGGCACGTGATCAGTGCATGATCAGTCACATGATCAGTGCATGATCTGCCCTGTGATCAGTGTATGATCATCCACTTGATCAGTGCATGCGCAGTCATGTGATCAATGCATGATAGTGACGTGATCTGTGCATGATCAGTCAGGCGATCAGTCCATGGTCAGCCACGTGATCAGTGAATGATAGCCACGTGATCAGTGCATGATCAGTCCTGTGATCACTGTATGATCAGCCACGTGAACAGTGCATGATAGCTACGTGATCAGTGCATGATCAGTCAAATGATCAGTGCATGATCAGCCACGTGATCAGTGCATGATAGCCACCTGCTCAGTGCATGATCCGTCACGTGATCAGTGCAAGATCTGCCACGTGATCAGTGTATGATATGCACGTGATCTGTGCATGCACAGTTACGTGATCAGTGCATTATAGCTATGTGATCAGTGCATGATCAGACACGGGATCAGTGCATGAGAGCCATGTGATCAGTGCATGTAAGTTACGTGAACAGTGTATGATCAGCCACTTGACCAGTGCATTATAACCACGTGGTCAGTGCATGATCAGTCACGTGATCAGTGCATACGCAGTCACGTGATCAGTGCATGGTAACTACGTGATCAGTGCATGATCAGTCAAAAGTTCAATGCATGATCAGCCTCGAGATCAGTGCATGACAGTCACGTGATCAGTGCATAGAGTTACGTAATCAGTGCATGCGCAGTCAAGAGATCAGTGCATGATAGCCACGTGATCAGTGCATGATAGCCAAGTATTCAGTGCATGATAGCCACCTGATCAGTGTGTGATCAGTCACGTGACCAGTGCAAGATCTGTCACGTGATCAGGGTATGATATCCACGTGATCAGTGCATGCGCAGCCATGTGATCAGTGAATTGAAGCTTCCGGCTCAGTGCATGATCAGCCACCTGATCAGTGCATGATCAGTCACATGATCAGTGCATGATCATTCACGTGTTCAGTGCGTGAGAGGCATGTGATCAGTGCATGATAGCCACGTGATCAGTGCATGATCAGTCACATGATCAGTGCAAAATCTTTCACGTCGAAGTGTATGATCATCCACATTATCAGTGCATGTGCAGTCAAGTGATCAGTGCATGATAGCGACGTGATCATTGCATGATCAGTCACGGGATATGTGCATGTGCAGTCAGGTTATCAGTGAATGGTAGCCACGTGATCAGCGCATGATCAGTCCCGTGAGCAGTGTATGACCAGCCACGTTATCAGTGCATGATATAAAGGTGATCATTGCATGATCAGTCACGTGATCATTGCATGGTCAGCTACGTGATGAGTGCATGATAGCCAGGTGATCAGTGCATGATCAGTCTCGTGATCAGTGTATGCGCAGTCACGTGATCAGTGTATGATCAGCCAAGTGATCAGTGCATGATAGGCACGTGATCAGTGCATGATCAGTCACGTGATCAGTGCATGATCTGCCCTTTGATCAGTGTATGATCATCCACTTGATCAGTGCATGCGCAGTCATGTGATCAGTGCATGATAGTGACGTGATCTGTGCATGATCAGTCAGGCGATCAGTCCGTGGTCAGCCACGTGATCAGTGAATGATAGCCACCTGCTCAGTGCATGATCTGTCACGTGATCAGTGCAAGATCTGCCACGTGATCAGTGTATGATATGCATGTGATCTGTGCATGCACAGTTATGTGATCAGTGCATTATGCTATGATCAGTGCATGATCAGACACGGGATCAGTGCATGAGAGCCACGTGATCAGTGCATGTAAGTTACGTGAACAGTGTATGATCAGCCACTTGATCAGTGCATAATAACCACGTGATCAGTGCATGATCAGTCACGTGATCAGTGCATACGCAGTCACGTGATCAGTGCATGATAGCTACGTGATCATTGCATGATCAGTCACATGTATAGTTCATGATCAGCCACGTGATCAGTGAATGATAGCCACGTGATCAGTGCATGATAGCCACCTGATCAGTCCATGATCACTCCCATGATCAGTGCAATATCTGTCACGTGATCAGTGTATGTTCATCCACGTGATCAGTGCATGCCCAGTCAAGTGATCATTGCATGATAGCGACGTGATCATTGCATGATGAGTCACGGGATCAGTGCATGCGCAGTCACCTTATCAGTGAATGATAGCCACGTGATCAGTGCATGATCAGTCACGTGATATGTGCATGTGCAGTCACGTGATCAGTGCATGATAGCTACGTGATCAGTGCATGATCAGTCACGTGATCAGTGTTTGATCATCCATGTGATCAGTGCATGCACAGTCAAGTGGTCAGTGAATGATAGCTATGTAATCAGTGCATGATCAAACACGTGATGGGTGTGGATCAGCCATGTGAACAGTGCGTGCTCAGTCACGTGATCAGGGCCTACTTGCTGGCTGATTCATGTCTGTTCAGCTGCTTGAAAATTGCCAGCTAAGGTGCGTGATTCCTGCCTGCTCATCTGCTTGATAATTGCCAGCTGAGCTGCGTGATTCCTGGCTGGTAATCTGTTTTATAATTGCCAGGTGAGCTGCGTGATTCCTGGCTGCTCATCTGCTTGATAACTGCCAGCTGAGCTGCGTGATTCCTACCTGCTCATCTGCTTGATAATTGCCAGCTGAGCCGTGTGATACCTGTCTTTTCATCTGCTTGATTATTGCCAGCTGAGCTGCGTGATTCCTGCCTGCTCATCTGCTTGAACATTGCCAGCTGAGCCGTTTGATTCCTGCCTTCTCAGCTGCTTGATTATTGCCAGCTGAGCCGCATGATTCGTCACAGCTGAAGTCCATGATTATTGCCTGCAGCTTGCATGATTCGTGCCTTCTCAGCTCTTTGATTATTGCCTCCTGAGGCACATCATCAGTGTATGATAGCCACGTGATCAGCACATGATCAGTGAAATGATCAGCGCCATTCAGACATGTGATCACTGCATGCTCAGTCACGTGATAAGTTCATGATCAGCAACGTGATTAGTGCATGATCGGCCAGGTGATCAGTGTATGATCAGGCACATGATCAGTGTATGATCAGCCACGTGGTCAGTGCATGCGCAGTCATGTGATAGGTGCATGATCAGCCACGTGATCAGTGCATGAGAGCCATGTGATCAGTGCATGATCAGTTACCTGAACAGTGTATGATCAGCCACGTGATCAGTGCATAATAGCCATGTTATCAGTGCATGATCAGTCACGTGATCAGTGCATACGCAGTCACGTGATCAGTGCATGATAGCTACGTGATCAGTGCATGATCAGTCAAAAGTTCAATGCATGATCAGCCTCGTGATCAGTGCATGACAGTCACGTGATCAGTGCATACAGTTACGTAATCAGTGCATGCGCAGTCAAGAGATCAGTGCATGATAGCCCCTGATCAGTGCATGATCAATCTCGTGATCAGTGTTTGATCAGCTACGTGATCAGTGCATGAGAGCCACGTGATCAGTGCATACAGTTACATGATCAGTGCATGCGCAGTCAAGTGATCAGTGCATGATAGCCACGTGATCACTGCATGATAGCCAACTGATCAGTGCATGATTATCACTTGATCAGTGCAAGATCTGCCACGTGATCAGTGTATGATATCCACGTGAACAGTGCATGCGCAGTCACGTGAACTGTGCATTATAGCTACGTGATCAGTGCAGGATCAGCCACGTGATCAGTGCATGATCAGTTACCTGATCAGTGTATGATCAGCCACGTGATCAGTGCATAATAGCAATGTTATCAGTGGCATGATCAGTCAGGTGATCAGTGCATACGCAGTCACCTGATCAGTGCATGATAGCTACGTGATCAGTGCATGATCAGTCACATGATCAGTGCATGATCATTCACGTGATCAGTGCATGATCGCTACGTGATCAGTGCATGATCAGTCCCGTGATGAGGGTATGATCAGCCACGTGATCAGTGCTTGATCAGCCACGTGATCAGTGCATGATAGCCACCTGATCAGTGCATGATCAGTCACTTGATCAGTGCAAGATCTGTCACGTGATCAGGGTATGATATCCACGTGATCAGTGCATGCCCAGTCATGTGAACAGTGCATTATAGCTACGTGATCAGTGCATGATCAGCCACGTGATCAGTGCATGATCAGTCTCGTGATCAGTATATGCGCAGTCAAGTGATCAGTGTATGATCAATCTCGTGATCAGTGCATGATAGGCACGTGATCAGTGCATGATCAGTCACGTGATCAGTGCATTATCTGCCCTGTGATCAGTGTATGATCATCCTCTTGATCAGTGCATGTGCAGTCATGTGATCAATGCATGATAGTGACGTGATCTGTGCATGATCAGTCAGGCGATCAGTCCATGGTCAGCCACGTGATCAGTGAATGATAGCCACGTGATCAGTGCATGATCAGTCCTGTGATCACTGTATGATCAGCCACGTGAACAGTGCATGATAGCTACGTGATCAGTGCATGATCAGTCAAATGATCAGTGCATGATCAGCCACGTGATCAGTGCATGATAGCCACCTGCTCAGTGCATGATCCGTCACGTGATCAGTGCAAGATCTGCCACGTGATCAGTGTATGATATGCACGTGATCTGTGCATGCACAGTTACGTGATCAGTGCATTATAGCTATGTGATCAGTGCATGATCAGACACGGGATCAGTGCATGAGAGCCATGTGATCAGTGCATGTAAGTTACGTGAACAGTGTATGATCAGCCACTTGACCAGTGCATTATAACCACGTGGTCAGTGCATGATCAGTCACGTGATCAGTGCATACGCAGTCACGTGATCAGTGCATGGTAACTACGTGATCAGTGCATGATCAGTCAAAAGTTCAATGCATGATCAGCCTCGAGATCAGTGCATGACAGTCACGTGATCAGTGCATAGAGTTATGTAATCAGTGCATGCGCAGTCAAGAGATCAGTGCATGATAGCCACGTGATCAGTGCATGATAGCCAAGTATTCAGTGCATGATAGCCACCTGATCAGTGTGTGATCAGTCACGTGACCAGTGCAAGATCTGTCACGTGATCAGGGTATGATATCCACGTGATCAGTGCATGCGCAGCCATGTGATCAGTGAATTGAAGCTTCCGGCTCAGTGCATGATCAGCCACCTGATCAGTGCATGATCAGTCACATGATCAGTGCATGATCATTCACGTGTTCAGTGCGTGAGAGGCATGTGATCAGTGCATGATAGCCACGTGATCAGTGCATGATCAGTCACATGATCAGTGCAAAATCTTTCACGTCGAAGTGTATGATCATCCACATTATCAGTGCATGTGCAGTCAAGTGATCAGTGCATGATAGCGACGTGATCATTGCATGATCAGTCACGGGATATGTGCATGTGCAGTCAGGTTATCAGTGAATGGTAGCCACGTGATCAGCGCATGATCAGTCCCGTGAGCAGTGTATGACCAGCCACGTTATCAGTGCATGATATAAAGGTGATCATTGCATGATCAGTCACGTGATCATTGCATGGTCAGCTACGTGATGAGTGCATGATAGCCAGGTGATCAGTGCATGATCAGTCTCGTGATCAGTGTATGCGCAGTCACGTGATCAGTGTATGATCAGCCAAGTGATCAGTGCATGATAGGCACGTGATCAGTGCATGATCAGTCACGTGATCAGTGCATGATCTGCCCTGTGATCAGTGTATGATCATCCACTTGATCAGTGCATGCGCAGTCATGTGATCAATGCATGATAGTGACGTGATCTGTGCATGATCAGTCAGGCGATCAGTCCGTGGTCAGCCACGTGATCAGTGAATGATAGCCACGTGATCAGTGCATGATCAGTCAAATGATCAGTGCATGATAAGCCACGTGATCAGTGCATGATCCGTCACGTGATCAGTGCAAGATCTGCCACGTGATCAGTGTATGATATGCACGTGATCTGTGCATGCACAGTTACGTGATCAGTGCATTATAGCTATGTGATCAGTGCATGATCAGACACGGGATCAGTGCATGAGAGCCATGTGATCAGTGCATGTAAGTTACGTGAACAGTGTATGATCAGCCACTTGACCAGTGCATTATAACCACGTGGTCAGTGCATGATCAGTCACGTGATCAGTGCATACGCAGTCACGTGATCAGTGCATGGTAACTATGTGATCAGTGCATGATCAGTCAAAAGTTCAATGCATGATCAGCCTCGAGATCAGTGCATGACAGTCACGTGATCAGTGCATAGAGTTATGTAATCAGTGCATGCGCAGTCAAGAGATCAGTGCATGATAGCCACGTGATCAGTGCATGATAGCCAAGTATTCAGTGCATGATAGCCACCTGATCAGTGTGTGATCAGTCACGTGACCAGTGCAAGATCTGTCACGTGATCAGGGTATGATATCCACGTGATCAGTGCATGCGCAGCCATGTGATCAGTGAATTGAAGCTTCCGGCTCAGTGCATGATCAGCCACCTGATCAGTGCATGATCAGTCACATGATCAGTGCATGATCATTCACGTGTTCAGTGCGTGAGAGGCATGTGATCAGTGCATGATAGCCACGTGATCAGTGCATGATCAGTCACATGATCAGTGCAATATCTGTCACGTGATCAGTGTATGTTCATCCACGTGATCAGTGCATGCCCAGTCAAGTGATCATTGCATGATAGCGACGTGGTCATTGCATGATGAGTCAGGGATCAGTGCATGCGCAGTCACCTTATCAGTGAATGATATCCACGTGATCAGTGCATGATCAGTCCCGTGATATGTGCATGTGCAGTCACGTGATCAGTGCATGATAGCTACGTGATCATTGCATGATCAGTCACATGTATAGTTCATGATCAGCACGTGATCAGTGAATGATAGCCACGTGATCAGTGCATGATAGCCACCTGATCAGTGCATGATCACTCCCATGATCAGTGCAATATCTGTCACGTGATCAGTGTATGTTCATCCACGTGATCAGTGCATGCCCAGTCAAGTGATCATTGCATACGCAGTCACGTGATCAGTGCATGATAGCTACGTGATCATTGCATGATCAGTCACATGTATAGTTCATGATCAGCCACGTGATCAGTGAATGATAGCCACGTGATCAGCGCATGATAGCCACCTGATCAGTGCATGATCACTCCCATGATCAGTGCAATATCTGTCACGTGATCAGTGTATGTTCATCCACGTGATCAGTGCATGCCCAGTCAAGTGATCATTGCATGCTAGCGACGTGGTCATTGCATGATGAGTCACGGGATCCGTGCATGCGCAGTCACCTTATCAGTGAATGATAGCCACGTGATCAGTGCATGATCAGTCCCGTGATATGTGCATGTGCAGTCACGTGATCAGTGCATGATAGCTACGTGATCAGTGCATGATCAGTCACGTGATCAGTGTTTGATCATCCATGTGATCAGTGCATGCACAGTCAAGTGGTCAGTGAATGATAGCTATGTAATCAGTGCATGATCAAACACGTGATGGGTGTGGATCAGCCATGTGAACAGTGCGTGCTCAGTCATGTGATCAGGGCCTACTTGCTGGCTGATTCATGTCTGTTCAGCTGCTTGAAAATTGCCAGCTAAGGTGCGTGATTCCTGCCTGCTCATCTGCTTGATAATTGCCCGCTGAGCTGCGTGATTCCTGGCTGGTAATCTGTTTTATAATTGCCAGGTGAGCTGCGTGATTCCTGGCTGCTCATCTGCTTGATAACTGCCAGCTGAGCTGCGTGATTCCTACCTGCTCATCTGCTTGATAATTGCCAGCTGAGCCGTGTGATACCTGTCTTTTCATCTGCTTGATTATTGCCAGCTGAGCTGCGTGATTCCTGCCTGCTCATCTGCTTGAACATTGCCAGCTGAGCCGTTTGATTCCTGCCTTCTCAGCTGCTTGATTATTGCCAGCTGAGCCGCATGATTCGTCAGAGCTGAAGTCCATGATTATTGCCTGCAGTTTGCATGATTCGTGCCTTCTCAGCTCTTTGATTATTGCCTCCTGAGGCACAATCATCAGTGTATGATAGCCACGTGATCAGCATATGATCAGTGAAATGATCAGCGCCATTCAGACATGTGATCACTGCATGCTCAGTCACGTGATAAGTTCATGATCAGCAACGTGATTAGTGCATGATCGGCCAGGTGATCAGTGTATGATCAGGCACATGATCAGTGTATGATCAGCCACGTGGTCAGTGCATGCGCAGTCATGTGATAGGTGCATGATCAGCCACGTGATCAGTGCATGAGAGCCATGTGATCAGTGCATGATCAGTTACCTGAACAGTGTATGATCAGCCACATGATCAGTGCATATAGCCATGTTATCAGTGCATGATCAGTCACGTGATCAGTGCATACGCAGTCACGTGATCAGTGCATGATAGCTACGTGATCAGTGCATGATCAGTCAAAAGTTCAATGCATGATCAGCCTCGAGATCAGTGCATGACAGTCACGTGATCAGTGCATACAGTTACGTAATCAGTGCATGCGCAGTCAAGAGATCAGTGCATGATAGCCCCGTGATCAGTGCATGATCAATCTCGTGATCAGTGTATGATCAGCTACGTGATCAGTGCATGAGAGCCACGTGATCAGTGCATACAGTTACAGTGATCAGTGCATGCGCAGTCAAGTGATCAGTGCATGATAGCCACGTGATCACTGCATGATAGCCAACTGATCAGTGCATGATTATCACTTGATCAGTGCAAGATCTGACACGTGATCAGTGTATGATATCCACGTGAACAGTGCATGTGCAGTCACATGAACTGTGCATTATAGCTACGTGATCAGTGCAGGATCAGCCACGTGATCAGTGCATGATCAGTTACCTGATCAGTGTATGATCAGCCACGTGATCAGTGCATAATAGCCATGTTATCAGTGCATGATCAGTCAGGTGATCAGTGCATACGCAGTCACCTGATCAGTGCATGATAGCTACGTGATCAGTGCATGATCAGTCACATGATCAGTGCATGATCATTCACGTGAGCAGTGCATGATCGCTACGTGATCAGTGTATGATCAGTCCCGTGATGAGGGTATGATCAGCCACGTGATCAGTGCTAGATCAGCCACGTGATCAGTGCATGATAGCCACCTGATCAGTGCATGATCAGTCACTTGATCAGTGCAAGATCTGTCACGTGATCAGGGTATGATATCCACGTGATCAGTGCATGCCCAGTCATGTGAACAGTGCATTATAGCTACGTGATCAGTGCATGATCAGCCACGTGATCAGTGCATGATCAGTCTCGTGATCAGTGTATGCGCAGTCACGTGATCAGTGTATGATCAGCCAAGTGATCAGTGCATGATAGGCACGTGATCAGTGCATGATCAGTCACATGATCAGTGCATGATCTGCCCTGTGATCAGTGTATGATCATCCACTTGATCAGTGCATGCGCAGTCATGTGATCAATGCATGATAGTGACGTGATCTGTGCATGATCAGTCAGGCGATCAGTCCATGGTCAGCCACGTGATCAGTGAATGATAGCCACGTGATCAGTGCATGATCAGTCCTGTGATCACTGTATGATCAGCCACGTGAACAGTGCATGATAGCTACGTGATCAGTGCATGATCAGTCAAATGATCAGTGCATGATCAGCCACGTGATCAGTGCATGATAGCCACCTGCTCAGTGCATGATCCGTCACGTGATCAGTGCAAGATCTGCCACGTGATCAGTGTATGATATGCACGTGATCTGTGCATGCACAGTTACGTGATCAGTGCATTATAGCTATGTGATCAGTGCATGATCAGACACGGGATCAGTGCATGAGAGCCACGTGATCAGTGCATGTAAGTTACGTGAACAGTGTATGATCAGCCACTTGATCAGTGCATAATAACCACGTGATCAGTGCATGATCAGTCACGTGATCAGTGCATACGCAGTCACGTGATCAGTGCATGATAGCTACGTGATCATTGCATGATCAGTCACATGTATAGTTCATGATCAGCCACGTGATCAGTGAATGATAGCCACGTGATCAGCGCATGATAGCCACCTGATCAGTGCATGATCACTCCCATGATCAGTGCAATATCTGTCACGTGATCAGTGTATGTTCATCCACGTGATCAGTGCATGCCCAGTCAAGTGATCATTGCATGCTAGCGACGTGGTCATTGCATGATGAGTCACGGGATCCGTGCATGCGCAGTCACCTTATCAGTGAATGATAGCCACGTGATCAGTGCATGATCAGTCCCGTGATCAGTGTATGATCAGCCACGTGATCAGTGCATGAGACCATGGGATTCGTGCATGATAGGGACGTCATCATTGCATGATCAGTCACGTGATCAGTGCGTGATCAGCTACGTGATCAGTGCATGATAGCCTGGTGATCAGTGCATGATCAGTCTCGTGATCAGTGTATGATCAGCCACGTGATCAGTGCATGATCAGTCACGTGATATGTGCATGTGCAGTCACGTGATCAGTGCATGATAGCTACGTGATCAGTGCATGATCAGTCACGTGATCAGGGTTTGATCATCCATGTGATCAGTGCATGCACAGTCAAGTGGTCAGTGAATGATAGCTATGTAATCAGTGCATGATCAAACACGTGATGAGTGTGGATCAGCCATGTGAACAGTACGTGCTCAGTCACGTGATCAGGGCCTACTTGCTGGCTGATTCATGTCTGTTCAGCTGCTTGAAAATTGCCAGCTAAGGTGCGTGATTCCTGCCTGCTCATCTGCTTGATAATTGCCAGCTGAGCTGCGTGATTCCTGGCTGGTAATCTGTTTTATAATTGCCAGGTGAGCTGCGTGATTCCTGGCTGCTCATCTGCTTGATAACTGCCAGCTGAGCTGCGTGATTCCTACCTGCTCATCTGCTTGATAATTGCCAGCTGAGCCGTGTGATACCTGTCTTTTCATCTGCTTGATTATTGCCAGCTGAGCTGCGTGATTCCTGCCTGCTCATCTGCTTGAACATTGCCAGCTGAGCCGTTTGATTCCTGCCTTCTCAGATGCTTGATTATTGCCAGCTGAGCCGCATGATTCGTCACAGCTGAAGTCCATGATTATTGCCTGCAGTTTGCATGATTCGTGCCTTCTCAGCTCTTTGATTATTGCCTCCTGAGGCACATCACCAGTGTATGATAGCCACGTGATCAGCACATGATCAGTGAAATGATCAGCGCCATTCAGATATGTGATCACTGCATGCTCAGTCACGTGATAAGTTCATGATCAGCAACGTGATTAGTGCATGATCGGCCAGGTGATCAGTGTATGATCAGGCACATGATCAGTGTATGATCAGCCACGTGGTCAGTGCATGCCCAGTCATGTGATAGGTGCATGATCAGCCACGTGATCAGTGCATGAGAGCCATGTGATCAGTGCATGATCAGTTACCTGAACAGTGTATGATCAGCCACATGATCAGTGCATATTAGCCATGTTATCAGTGCATGATCAGTCACGTGATCAGTGCATACGCAGTCACGTGATCAGTGCATGATAGCTATGTGATCAGTGCATGATCAGTCAAAAGTTCAATGCATGATCAGCCTCGAGATCAGTGCATGACAGTCACGTGATCAGTGCATACAGTTACGTAATCAGTGCATGCGCAGTCAAGAGATCAGTGCATGATAGCCCCGTGATCAGTGCATGATCAATCTCGTGATCAGTGTATGATCAGCTACGTGATCAGTGCATGAGAGCCACGTGATCAGTGCATACAGTTACATGATCAGTGCATGCGCAGTCAAGTGATCAGTGCATGATAGCCACGTGATCACTGCATGATAGCCAACTGATCAGTGCATGATTATCACTTGATCAGTGCAAGATCTGACACGTGATCAGTGTATGATATCCACGTGAACAGTGCATGTGCAGTCACGTGAACTGTGCATTATAGCTACGTGATCAGTGCAGGATCAGCCACGTGATCAGTGCATGATCAGTTACCTGATCAGTGTATGATCAGCCACGTGATCAGTGCATAATAGCCATGTTATCAGTGCATACGCAGTGACCTGATCAGTGCATGATAGCTACGTGATCAGTGCATGATCAGTCACATGATCAGTGCATGATCATTCACGTGAGCAGTGCATGATCGCTACGTGATCAGTGTATGATCAGTCCCGTGATGAGGGTATGATCAGCCACGTGATCAGTGCTAGATCAGCCACGTGATCAGTGCATGATAGCCACCTGATCAGTGCATGATCAGTCACTTGATCAGTGCAAGTTCTGTCACGTGATCAGGGTATGATATCCACGTGATCAGTGCATGCCCAGTCATGTGAACAGTGCATTATAGCTACGTGATCAGTGCATGATCAGCCACGTGATCAGTGCATGATCAGTCTCGTGATCAGTGTATGCGCAGTCACGTGATCAGTGTATGATCAGCCAAGTGATCAGTGCATGATAGGCACGTGATCAGTGCATGATCAGTCACATGATCAGTGCATGATCTGCCCTGTGATCAGTGTATGATCATCCACTTGATCAGTGCATGCGCAGTCATGTGATCAATGCATGATAGTGACGTGATCTGTGCATGATCAGTCAGGCGATCAGTCCATGGTCAGCCACGTGATCAGTGAATGATAGCCACGTGATCAGTGCATGATCAGTCCTGTGATCACTGTATGATCAGCCACGTGAACAGTGCATGATAGCTACGTGATCAGTGCATGATCAGTCAAATGATCAGTGCATGATCAGCCACGTGATCAGTGCATGATAGCCACCTGCTCAGTGCATGATCCGTCACGTGATCAGTGCAAGATCTGCCACGTGATCAGTGTATGATATGCACGTGATCTGTGCATGCACAGTTACGTGATCAGTGCATTATAGCTATGTGATCAGTGCATGATCAGACACGGGATCAGTGCATGAGAGCCACGTGATCAGTGCATGTAAGTTACGTGAACAGTGTATGATCAGCCACTTGATCAGTGCATAATAACCACGTGATCAGTGCATGATCAGTCACGTGATCAGTGCATACGCAGTCACGTGATCAGTGCATGATAGCTACGTGATCATTGCATGATCAGTCACATGTATAGTTCATGATCAGCCACGTGATCAGTGAATGATAGCCACGTGATCAGCGCATGATAGCCACCTGATCAGTGCATGATCACTCCCATGATCAGTGCAATATCTGTCACGTGATCAGTGTATGTTCATCCACGTGATCAGTGCATGCCCAGTCAAGTGATCATTGCATGCTAGCGACGTGGTCATTGCATGATGAGTCACGGGATCCGTGCATGCGCAGTCACCTTATCAGTGAATGATAGCCACGTGATCAGTGCATGATCAGTCCCGTGATCAGTGTATGATCAGCCACGTGATCAGTGCATGAGACCATGGGATTCGTGCATGATAGGGACGTCATCATTGCATGATCAGTCACGTGATCAGTGCGTGATCAGCTACGTGATCAGTGCATGATAGCCTGGTGATCAGTGCATGATCAGTCTCGTGATCAGTGTATGATCAGCCACGTGATCAGTGCATGATCAGTCACGTGATATGTGCATGTGCAGTCACGTGATCAGTGCATGATAGCTACGTGATCAGTGCATGATCAGTCACGTGATCAGGGTTTGATCATCCATATGATCAGTGCATGCACAGTCAAGTGGTCAGTGAATGATAGCTATGTAATCAGTGCATGATCAAACACGTGATGAGTGTGGATCAGCCATGTGAACAGTACGTGCTCAGTCACGTGATCAGGGCCTACTTGCTGGCTGATTCATGTCTGTTCAGCTGCTTGAAAATTGCCAGCTAAGGTGCGTGATTCCTGCCTGCTCATCTGCTTGATAATTGCCAGCTGAGCTGCGTGATTCCTGGCTGGTAATCTGTTTTATAATTGCCAGGTGAGCTGCGTGATTCCTGGCTGCTCATCTGCTTGATAACTGCCAGCTGAGCTGCGTGATTCCTGCCTGCTCATCTGCTTGAACATTGCCAGCTGAGCCGTTTGATTCCTGCCTTCTCAGCTGCTTCATTATTGCCAGCTGAGCCGCATGATTCGTCACAGCTGAAGTCCATGATTATTGCCTACACTTTGCATGATTCGTGCCTTCTCAGCTCTTTGATTATTGCCTCCTGAGGCACATCATCAGTGTATGATAGCCACGTGATCAGCACATGATCAGTGAAATGATCAGCGCCATTCAGACATGTGATCACTGCATGCTCAGTCACGTGATAAGTTCATGATCAGCAACGTGATTAGTGCATGATCGGCCAGGTGATCAGTGTATGATCAGGCACATGATCAGTGTATGATCAGCCACGTGGTCAGTGCATGCGCAGTCATGTGATAGGTGCATGATCAGCCACGTGATCAGTGCATGAGAGCCATGTGATCAGTGCATGATCAGTTACCTGAACAGTGTATGATCAGCCACATGATCAGTGCATATTAGCCATGTTATCAGTGCATGATCAGTCACGTGATCAGTGCATACGCAGTCACGTGATCAGTGCATGATAGCTACGTGATCAGTGCATGATCAGTCAAAAGTTCAATGCATGATCAGCCTCGAGATCAGTGCATGACAGTCACGTGATCAGTGCATACAGTTACGTAATCAGTGCATGCGCAGTCAAGAGATCAGTGCATGATAGCCCCGTGATCAGTGTATGATCAGCTACGTGATCAGTGCATGAGAGCCACGTGATCAGTGCATACAGTTACGTGATCAGTGCATGCGCAGTCAAGTGATCAGTGCATGATAGCCACGTGATCACTGCATGATAGCCAACTGATCAGTGCATGATTATCACTTGATCAGTGCAAGATCTGACACGTGATCAGTGTATGATATCCACGTGAACAGTGCATGTGCAGTCACGTGAACTGTGCATTATAGCTACGTGATCAGTGCAGGATCAGCCACGTGATCAGTGCATGATCAGTTACCTGATCAGTGTATGATCAGCCACGTGATCAGTGCATAATAGCCATGTTATCAGTGCATGATCAGTCAGGTGATCAGTGCATACGCAGTCACCTGATCAGTGCATGATAGCTACGTGATCAGTGCATGATCAGTCACATGATCAGTGCATGATCATTCACGTGATCAGTGCATGATCGCTAGGTGATCAGTGCATGATCAGTCCCGTGATGAGGGTATGATCAGCCACGTGATCAGTGCTTGATCAGCCACGTGATCAGTGCATGATAGCCACCTGATCAGTTCATGATCAGTCACTTGATCAGTGCAAGGTCTGTCACGTGATCAGGGTATGATATCCACGTGATCAGTGCATGCCCAGTCATGTGAACAGTGCATTATAGCTACGTGATCAGTGCATGATCAGCCACGTGATCAGTGCATGATCAGTCTCGTGATCAGTGTATGCGATGTCACGTGATCAGTGTATGATCAGCCAAGTGATCAGTGCATGATAGGCACGTGATCAGTGCATGATCAGTCACGTGATCAGTGCATGATCTGCCCTGTGATCAGTGTATGATCATCCACTTGATCAGTGCATGCGCAGTCATGTGATCAGTGCATGATAGTGACGTGATCTGTGCATGATCAGTCAGGCGATCAGTCCGTGGTCAGCCACGTGATCAGTGAATGATAGCCACCTGCTCAGTGCATGATCTGTCACGTGATCAGTGCAAGATCTGCCACGTGATCAGTGTATGATATGCATGTGATCTGTGCATGCACAGTTATGTGATCAGTGCATTATGGCTATTTGATCAGTGCATGATCAGACACGGGATCAGTGCATGAGAGCCACGTGATCAGTGCATGTAAGTTACGTGAACAGTGTATGATCAGCCACTTGATCAGTGCATAATAACCACGTTATCAGTGCATGATCAGTCACGTGATCAGTGCATACGCAGTCACGTGATCAGTGCATGATAGCTACGTGATCATTGCATGATCAGTCACATGTATAGTTCATGATCAGCCACGTGATCAGTGAATGATAGCCACGTGATCAGTGCATGATAGCCACCTGATCAGTCCATGATCACTCCCATGATCAGTGCAATATCTGTCACGTGATCAGTGTATGTTCATCCACGTGATCAGTGCATGCCCAGTCAAGTGATCATTGCATGATAGCGACGTGATCATTGCATGATGAGTCACGGGATCAGTGCATGCGCAGTCACTTATCAGTGAATGATAGCCACGTGATCAGTGCATGATCAGTCACGTGATATGTGCATGTGCAGTCACGTGATCAGTGCATGATAGCTACGTGATCAGTGCATGATCAGTCACGTGATCAGTGTTTGATCATCCATGTGATCAGTGCATGCACAGTCAAGTGGTCAGTGAATGATAGCTATGTAATCAGTGCATGATCAAACACGTGATGGGTGTTGATCAGCCATGTGAACAGTGCGTGCTCATTCACGTGATCAGGGCCTACTTGCTGGCTGATTCATGTCTGTTCAGCTGCTTGAAAATTGCCAGCTAAGGTGCGTGATTCCTGCCTGCTCATCTGCTTGATAATTGCCAGCTGAGCTGCGTGATTCCTGGCTGGTAATCTGTTTTATAATTGCCAGGTGAGCTGCGTGATTCCTGGCTGCTCATCTGCTTGATAACTGCCAGCTGAGCTGCGTGATTCCTACCTGCTCATCTGCTTGATAATTGCCAGCTGAGCCGTGTGATACCTGTCTTTTCATCTGCTTGATTATTGCCAGCTGAGCTGCGTGATTCCTGCCTGCTCATCTGCTTGAACATTGCCAGCTGAAGCCGTTTGATTCCTGCCTTCTCAGCTGCTTGATTATTGCCAGCTGAGCTCCATGATTCGTCACAGCTGAAGTCCATGATTATTGCCTGCAGCTTGCATGATTCGTGCCTTCTTAGCTCTTTGATTATTGCCTCCTGAGGCACATCAATCAGTGTATGATAGCCCGTGATCAGCACATGATCAGTGAAATGATCAGCGCCATTCAGACATGTGATCACTGCATGCTCAGTCACGTGATAAGTTCATGATCAGCAACGTGATTAGTGCATGATCGGCCAGGTGATCAGTGTATTATCAGGCACATGATCAGTGTATGATCAGCCACGTTGGTCAGTGCATGAGCAGTCATGTTGAGAGGTGCATGATTCAGCCACGTGATCAGTGCATGAGAGCCATGTGATCAGTGCATGATCAGTTACCTGAACAGTGTATGATCAGCCACGTGATCAGTGCATAATAGCCATGTTATCAGTGGCATGATCAGTCACGTGATCAGTGCATACGCAGTCACGTGATCAGTGCATGATAGCTACGTGATCAGTGCATGATCAGTCAAAAGTTCAATGCATGATCAGCCCGTGATCAGTGCATGACAGTCACGTGAT
>NW_020868135.1:0-46441 GCF_003369695.1 Bos indicus x Bos taurus
TGACTGATCATGCACTGATCACGTAGCTATCATGCACTGATCACGTGACTGCGTAGCACTGATCACGTGACTGATCATGCACTGATAACATGGCTAATATGCACTGATCATGTGGCTGATCATACACTGTTCAGGTAACTGATCATGCACTGATCACATGGCTCTCATGCACTGATCACGTGGCTGATCATGCACCTATCACATGACTGCGCATGCACTGACCCGTGGCTGATCATACACTGATCATGTGCCTGATCATACACTGATCACCGGCCGATCATGCACTAATCACGTTGCTGATCATGAACTTATCACGTGACTGAGCATGCAGTGATCACATGTCTGAATGGCGCTGATCATTTCACTGATCATGTGCTGATCGCGTGGCTATCATACACTGGTGATGTGCCTCAGGAGGCAATAATCAAAGAGCTGAGAAGGCACGAATCATGCAAACTGCAGGCAATAATCATGGACTTCAGCTGTGACGAATCATGCGGCTCAGCTGCAATAATCAAGCATCTGAGAAGGCAGGAATCAAACGGCTCAGCTGGCAATGTTCAAGCAGATGAGCAGGCAGGAATCACGCAGCTCAGCTGGCAATAATCAAGCAGATGAAAAGACAGGTATCACACGGCTCAGCTGGCAATTATCAAGCAGATGAGCAGGTAGGAATCACGCAGCTCAGCTGGCAGTTATCAAGCAGATGAGCAGCCAGGAATCACGCAGCTCACCTGGCAATTATAAAACAGATTACCAGCCAGGAATCACGCAGCTCAGCTGGCAATTATCAAGCAGATGAGCAGGCAGGAATCACGAACCTTAGCTGGCAATTTTCAAGCAGCTGAACAGACATGAATCAGCCAGCAAGTAGGCCCTGATCACGTGACTGAGCACGTACTGTTCACATGGCTGATCCACACTCATCACGTGTTTGATCATGCACTGATTACATAGCTATCATTCACTGACCACTTGACTGTGCATGCACTGATCACATGGATGATCAAACCCTGATCACGTGACTGATCATGCACTGATCACGTAGCTATCATGCACTGATCACGTGACTGCACATGCACATATCACGTGACTGATCATGCACTGATCACCAGGCTATCATGCACTGATCACGTAGCTGATCACGCACTGATCACGTGACTGATCATGCAATGATTACGTCCCTATCATGCACGAATCCCATGGTCTCATGCACTGATCACGTGGCTGATCATACACTGATCACGGGACTGATCATGCACTGATCACGTGGCTATCATTCACTGATAAGGTGACTGCGCATGCACTGATCCCGTGACTCATCATGCAATGATCACGTCGCTAGCATGCAATGATCACTTGACTGGGCATGCACTGATCACGTGGATGAACATACACTGATCACGTGACAGATATTGCACTGATCATGGAGTGATCATGCACGGATCAGGTGGCTATCATGCGCTGATCACGTGGCTATCATTCACTGATCTCGTGGCTGATCATGAACTATACATGTGACTGATCATGCAATGATCACGTAGCTATCATGCACTGATCACGTGACTGCGTATGCACTGATCACGTGACTGATCATGCACTGATCACGTGGTTATTATGCACTGATCAAGTGGCTGATCATACACTGTTCACGTAACTTACATGCACTGATCACGTGGCTCTCATGCACTGATCCCGTGTCTGATCATGCACTGATCACATAGCTATAATGCACTGATCACGTAACTTGTGCATGCACAGATCACGTGCATATCATACACTGATCACGTGGCAGATCTTGCACTGATCACGTGACGGATCATGCACTGAGCAGGTGGCTATCATGCACTGATCAGGTGGCTGATCATGCACTGATCATTTGACTGATCATGCAGTGATCACGTAGCTGATAATACAGTGATCACAGGACTGATCATGCACTGATCACGTGGCTATCATTCACTGATCACGTGGCTGACCATGGACTGATCGCCTGACTGATCATGCACAGATCACGTCACTATCATGCATTGATCACATGACTGCGCATGCACTGATCACGTGCCTATCATGCACTGATCACTTGGCTGATCATACACTGATCACGTGACTGTGCATACACTGATCACGAGACTGATCATGCACTGATCACGTGGCTGATCATGCACTGATCACGTAGCTATAATGCACTGTTCACATGACTGGGCATGCACTGATCACGTGGATATCATACCCTGATCACGTGACAGATCTTGCACTGATCAAGTGAACTGATCATGAACTGATCACGTAGCTATCATGCACTGTTCACGTGGCTGATCATACAGTGATCACAGAACTGATCATGCACTGATCACGTGGCTATCATTCACTGATCACGTGGCTGACCATGGACTGATCGCCTGACTGATCATGCACAGATCACGTCACTATCATGCATTGATCACATGACTGCGCATGCACTGATCAAGTGGATGATCATACACTGATCACAGGGCAGATCATACACTGATCACGTGACTGTGCATACACTGATCATGAGACTGATCATGCACTGATTACGTGGCTGATCATGCACTGATCACGTAGCTATAATGCACTGTTCACATGACTGGGCATGCACTGAAATCGTGGATATCATACCCTGATCACGTGACAGATCTTGCACTGATCAAATGACTGATCATGCACTGATCAGGTGGCTATCATGCACTGATCACGTGGCTGATCAAGCACTGATCACGTGGCTGATCATACCCTCATCACGGGACTGATCATGCACTGATCACGTAGCGATCATGCACTGATCACGTGAATGATCATGCACTGATCATGTGACTGATCATGCACTGATCACGTAGCTATCATGCACTGATCAGGTGACTGCGTATGCACTGATCACGTGACTGATCATGCACTGATAACATGGCTATTATGCACTGATCACGTGGCTATCATTCACTGATCACGTGGCTGATCATGAACTATACATGTGACTGCTCATGCAATGATCACGTAGCTATCATGCACTGATCACGTGACTGCGTATGCACTGATCACGTGACTGATCATGCACTGATAACGTGGTTATTATGCACTGATCAAGTGGCTGATCATACACTGTTCACGTAACTTACATGCACTGATCTCATGGCTCTCATGCACTGATCCCGTGTCTGATCATGCACTGATCACATAGCTATAATGCACTGATCACGTAACTGTGCATGCACAGATCACATGCATATCATACACTGATCACGTGGCAGATCTTGCACTGATCACGTGACAGTTCATGCACTGAGCAGGTGGCTATCATTCACTGATCACGTGGCTGACCACGGACTGATCGCTTGACTGATCATGCACAGATCACGTCACTATCATGCATTGATCACATGACTGCGCATGCACTGATCAAGTGGATGATCATACACTGATCACAGGGCAGATCATGCACTGATCACGTGACTGATCATGCACTGATCACGTGCCTATCATGCACTGATCACTTGGCTGATCATACACTGATCACGTGACTGCGCATACACTGATCACGAGACTGATCATGCACTGATCACGTGGCTGATCATGCACTGATCACGTAGCTATAATGCACTGTTCACATGACTGGGCATGCACTGATCACGTGGATATCATACCCTGATCACGTGACAGATCTTGCACTGATCAAGTGACTGATCATGAACTGATCAGGTGGCTATCATGCACTGATCACGTGGCTGATCAAGCACTGATCACGTGGCTGATCATACCCTCATTACGGGACTGATCATGCACTGATCACATAGCGATCATGCACTGATCACGTGAATGATCATGCACTGATCATGTGACTGATCATGCACTGATCACGTAGCTATCATGCACTGATCAGGTGACTGCGTATGCACTGATCACCTGACTGATCATGCACTGATAACATGGCTATTATGCACTGATCACGTGGCTGATCATACACTGATCAGGTAACTGATCATGCACTGATCACGTGGCTGATCCTGCACTGATCACGTAGCTATAATGCACAGTTCACGTGACTGCACATGCACTGTTCACGTGGATATCATACACTGATCACGTGTCAGATCTTGCACTGATCAAGTGATAATCATGCACTGATCAGTTGGCTATCATGCAGTGATCACGTGGCTATCATGCACTGATCACTTGACTGCGCATGCACTGTCACGTAACTGTATGCACTGATCACGTGGCTCTCATGCACTGATCACGTAGCTGATCATACACTGATCACGGGGCTATCATGCACTGATCTCTTGACTGCGCATGCACTGATTACGTAACTGTATGCCCTGATCACGTGACTGTCATGCAATGATCTCGAGGCTGATCATGCATTGAACTTTTGACTGATCATGCACTGATCACGTAGCTATCATGCACTGATCACGTGACTGCGTATGCACTGATCACGTGACTGATCATGCACTGATAACATGGCTAATATGCACTGATCATGTGGCTGATCATACACTGTTCAGGTAACTGATCATGCACTGATCACATGGCTCTCATGCACTGATCACGTGGCTGATCATGCACCTATCACATGACTGCGCATGCACTGACCACGTGGCTGATCATACACTGATCATGTGCCTGATCATACACTGATCACCTGGCCGATCATGCACTAATCACGTTGCTGATCATGAACTTATCACGTGACTGAGCATGCAGTGATCACATGTCTGAATGGCGCTGATCATTTCACTGATCATGTGCTGATCACGTGGCTATCATACACTGGTGATGTGCCTCAGGAGGCAATAATCAAAGAGCTGAGAAGGCACGAATCATGCAAACTGCAGGCAATAATCATGGACTTCAGCTGTGACGAATCATGCGGCTCAGCTGGCAATAATCAAGCATCTGAGAAGGCAGGAATCAAACGGCTCAGCTGGCAATGTTCAAGCAGATGAGCAGGCAGGAATCACGCAGCTCAGCTGGCAATAATCAAGCAGATGAAAAGACAGGTATCACACGGCTCAGCTGGCAATTATCAAGCAGATGAGCAGGTAGGAATCACGCAGCTCAGCTGGCAGTTATCAAGCAGATGAGCAGGCAGGAATCACGCAGCTCAGCTGGCAGTTATCAAGCAGATGAGCAGCCAGGAATCACGCAGCTCACCTGGCAATTATAAAACAGATTACCAGCCAGGAATCACGCACCTTAGCTGGCAATTTTCAAGCAGCTGAACAGACATGAATCAGCCAGCAAGTAGGCCCTGATCACGTGACTGAGCACGGACTGTTCACATGGCTGATCCACACTCATCACGTGTTTGATCATGCACTGATTACATAGCTATCATTCACTGACCACTTGACTGTGCATGCACTGATCACATGGATGATCAAACCCTGATCACGTGACTGATCATGCACTGATCACGTAGCTATCATGCACTGATCACGTGACTGCACATGCACATATCACGTGACTGATCATGCACTGATCACGTGGCTGATCATACACTGATCACGAGACTGATCATGCACTGATCACCAGGCTATCATGCACTGATCACGTAGCTGATCACGCACTGATCACGTGACTGATCATGCAATGATTACGTCCCTATCATGCACGAATCCCATGGTCTCATGCACTGATCACGTGGCTGATCATACACTGATCACGGGACTGATCATGCACTGATCACGTGGCTATCATTCACTGATAAGGTGACTGCGCATGCACTGATCCCGTGACTCATCATGCAATGATCACGTCGCTAGCATGCAATGATCACTTGACTGGGCATGCACTGATCACGTGGATGAACATACACTGATCACGTGACAGATATTGCACTGATCATGGGAGTGATCATGCACTGATCAGGTGGCTATCATGCGCTGATCACGTGGCTATCATTCACTGATCACGTGGCTGATCATGAACTATACATGTGACTGATCATGCAATGATCACGTAGCTATCATGCACTGATCACGTGACTGCGTATGCACTGATCACGTGACTGATCATGCACTGATCACGTGGTTATTATGCACTGATCAAGTGGCTGATCATACACTGTTCACGTAACTTACATGCACTGATCACGTGGCTCTCATGCACTGATCCCGTGTCTGATCATGCACTGATCACATAGGTATAATGCACTGATCACATAACTGTGCATGCACAGATCACGTGCATATCATACACTGATCACGTGGCAGATCTTGCACTGATCACGTGACGGATCATGCACTGAGCAGGTGGCTATCATGCACTGATCACGTGGCTGATCATGCACTGATCATTTGACTGATCATGCACTGATCACGTAGCTATCATGCACTGTTCACGTGGCTGATCATACAGTGATCACAGGACTGATCATGCACTGATCACGTGGCTATCATGCACTGATCACGTGGCTGATCAAGCACTGATCACGTGGCTGATCATACCCTCATCACGGGACTGATCATGCACTGATCACGTAGCGATCATGCACTGATCACGTGAATGATCATGCACTGATCATGTGACTGATCATGCACTGATCACGTAGCTATCATGCACTGATCAGGTGACTGCGTATGCACTGATCACGTGACTGATCATGCACTGATAACATGGCTATTATGCACTGATCACGTGGCTATCATTCACTGATCACGTGGCTGATCATGAACTATACATGTGACTGCTCATGCAATGATCACGTAGCTATCATGCACTGATCACGTGACTGCGTATGCACTGATCACGTGACTGATCATGCACTGATAACGTGGTTATTATGCACTGATCAAGTGGCTGATCATACACTGTTCACGTAACTTACATGCACTGATCTCGTGGCTCTCATGCACTGATCCCGTGTCTGATCATGCACTGATCACATAGCTATAATGCACTGATCACGTAACTGTGCATGCACAGATCACATGCATATCATACACTGATCACGTGGCAGATCTTGCACTGATCACGTGACAGTTCATGCACTGAGCAGGTGGCTATCATTCACTGATCACGTGGCTGACCACGGACTGATCGCTTGACTGATCATGCACAGATCACGTCACTATCATGCATTGATCACATGACTGCGCATGCACTGATCAAGTGGATGATCATACACTGATCACAGGGCAGATCATGCACTGATCACGTGACTGATCATGCACTGATCACGTGCCTATCATGCACTGATCACTTGGCTGATCATACACTGATCACGTGACTGCGCATACACTGATCACGAGACTGATCATGCACTGATCACGTGGCTGATCATGCACTGATCACGTAGCTATAATGCACTGTTCACATGACTGGGCATGCACTGATCACGTGGATATCATACCCTGATCACGTGACAGATCTTGCACTGATCAAGTGACTGATCATGAACTGATCAGGTGGCTATCATGCACTGATCACGTGGCTGATCAAGCACTGATCACGTGGCTGATCATACCCTCATTACGGGACTGATCATGCACTGATCACATAGCGATCATGCACTGATCACGTGAATGATCATGCACTGATCATGTGACTGATCATGCACTGATCACGTAGCTATCATGCACTGATCAGGTGACTGCGTATGCACTGATCACCTGACTGATCATGCACTGATAACATGGCTATTATGCACTGATCACGTGGCTGATCATACACTGATCAGGTAACTGATCATGCACTGATCACGTGGCTGATCCTGCACTGATCACGTAGCTATAATGCACAGTTCACGTGACTGCACATGCACTGTTCACGTGGATATCATACACTGATCACGTGTCAGATCTTGCACTGATCAAGTGATAATCATGCACTGATCAGTTGGCTATCATGCAGTGATCACGTGGCTATCATGCACTGATCACTTGACTGCGCATGCACTGATCACGTAACTGTATGCACTGATCACGTGGCTCTCATGCACTGATCACGTAGCTGATCATACACTGATCACGGGGCTATCATGCACTGATCTCTTGACTGCGCATGCACTGATTACGTAACTGTATGCCCTGATCACGTGACTGTCATGCAATGATCTCGAGGCTGATCATGCATTGAACTTTTGACTGATCATGCACTGATCACGTAGCTATCATGCACTGATCACGTGACTGCGTATGCACTGATCACGTGACTGATCATGCACTGATAACATGGCTAATATGCACTGATCATGTGGCTGATCATACACTGTTCAGGTAACTGATCATGCACTGATCACATGGCTCTCATGCACTGATCACGTGGCTGATCATGCACCTATCACATGACTGCGCATGCACTGACCACGTGGCTGATCATACACTGATCATGTGCCTGATCATACACTGATCACCTGGCCGATCATGCACTAATCACGTTGCTGATCATGAACTTATCACGTGACTGAGCATGCAGTGATCACATGTCTGAATGGCGCTGATCATTTCACTGATCATGTGCTGATCACGTGGCTATCATACACTGGTGATGTGCCTCAGGAGGCAATAATCAAAGAGCTGAGAAGGCACGAATCATGCAAACTGCAGGCAATAATCATGGACTTCAGCTGTGACGAATCATGCGGCTCAGCTGGCAATAATCAAGCATCTGAGAAGGCAGGAATCAAACGGCTCAGCTGGCAATGTTCAAGCAGATGAGCAGGCAGGAATCACGCAGCTCAGCTGGCAATAATCAAGCAGATGAAAAGACAGGTATCACACGGCTCAGCTGGCAATTATCAAGCAGATGAGCAGGTAGGAATCACGCAGCTCAGCTGGCAGTTATCAAGCAGATGAGCAGGCAGGAATCACGCAGCTCAGCTGGCAGTTATCAAGCAGATGAGCAGCCAGGAATCACGCAGCTCACCTGGCAATTATAAAACAGATTACCAGCCAGGAATCACGCACCTTAGCTGGCAATTTTCAAGCAGCTGAACAGACATGAATCAGCCAGCAAGTAGGCCCTGATCACGTGACTGAGCACGGACTGTTCACATGGCTGATCCACACTCATCACGTGTTTGATCATGCACTGATTACATAGCTATCATTCACTGACCACTTGACTGTGCATGCACTGATCACATGCGTGATCAAACCCTGATCACGTGACTGATCATGCACTGATCACGTAGCTATCATGCACTGATCACGTGACTGCACATGCACATATCACGTGACTGATCATGCACTGATCACGTGGCTGATCATACACTGATCACGAGACTGATCATGCACTGATCACCAGGCTATCATGCACTGATCACGTAGCTGATCACGCACTGATCACGTGACTGATCATGCAATGATTACGTCCCTATCATGCACGAATCCCATGGTCTCATGCACTGATCACGTGGCTGATCATACACTGATCACGGGACTGATCATGCACTGATCACGTGGCTATCATTCACTGATAAGGTGACTGCGCATGCACTGATCCCGTGACTCATCATGCAATGATCACGTCGCTAGCATGCAATGATCACTTGACTGGGCATGCACTGATCACGTGGATGAACATACACTGATCACGTGACAGATATTGCACTGATCATGGGAGTGATCATGCACTGATCAGGTGGCTATCATGCGCTGATCACGTGGCTATCATTCACTGATCACGTGGCTGATCATGAACTATACATGTGACTGATCATGCAATGATCACGTAGCTATCATGCACTGATCACGTGACTGCGTATGCACTGATCACGTGACTGATCATGCACTGATCACGTGGTTATTATGCACTGATCAAGTGGCTGATCATACACTGTTCACGTAACTTACATGCACTGATCACGTGGCTCTCATGCACTGATCCCGTGTCTGATCATGCACTGATCACATAGGTATAATGCACTGATCACATAACTGTGCATGCACAGATCACGTGCATATCATACACTGATCACGTGGCAGATCTTGCACTGATCACGTGACGGATCATGCACTGAGCAGGTGGCTATCATGCACTGATCACGTGGCTGATCATGCACTGATCATTTGACTGATCATGCACTGATCACGTAGCTATCATGCACTGTTCACGTGGCTGATCATACAGTGATCACAGGACTGATCATGCACTGATCACGTGGCTATCATTCACTGATCACGTGGCTGACCATGGACTGATCGCCTGACTGATCATGCACAGATCACGTCAGTATCATGCATTGATCACATGACTGTGCATGCACTGATCACGTGCCTATCATGCACTGATCACTTGGCTGATCATACACTGATCACGTGACTGCACATACACTGATCACGAGACTGATCATGCACTGATCACGTGGCTGATCATGCACTGATCACGTAGCTATAATGCACTGTTCACATGACTGGGCATGCACTGATCACCTGGATATCATACCCTGATCACAGATCAAGATCACAGATCTTGCACTGATCAAGTGACTGATCATGAACTGATCAGGTGGCTATCATGCACTGATCACGTGGCTGATCAAGCACTGATCACGTGGCTGATCATACCCTCATCACGGGACTGATCATGCACTGATCACGTAGCGATCATGCACTGATCACGTGAATGATCATGCACTGATCATGTGACTGATCATGCACTGATCACGTAGCTATCATGCACTGATCAGGTGACTGCGTATGCACTGATCACCTGACTGATCATGCACTGATAACATGGCTATTATGCACTGATCACGTGGCTGATCCTGCACTGATCACGTAGCTATAATGCACAGTTCACGTGACTGCACATGCACTGTTCACGTGGATATCATACACTGATCACGTGTCATATCTTGCACTGATCAAGTGATAATCATGCACTGATCAGTTGGCTATCATGCAGTGATCACGTGGCTATCATGCACTGATCACTTGACTGCGCATGCACTGATCACGTAACTGTATGCACTGATCACGTGGCTTTCATGCACTGATCACGTAGCTGATCATACACTGATCACGAGATTGATCATGCACTGATCACGGGGCTATCATGCACTGATCTCTTGACTGCGCATGCACTGATTACGTAACTGTATGCACTGATCACGTGACTGTCATGCACTGATCTCGAGGCTGATCATGCATTGAACTTTTGACTGATCATGCACTGATCACATAGCTATCATGCACTGATCACGTGACTGCGTATGCACTGATCACGTGACTGATCATGCACTGATAACATGGCTAATATGCACTGATCATGTGGCTGATCATACACTGTTCAGGTAACTGATCATGCACTGATCACGTGGCTCTCATGCACTGATCACGTGGCTGATCATGCACCTATCACATGACTGCGCATGCACTGACCACGTGGCTGATCATACACTGATCATGTGCCTGATCATACACTGATCACCTGGCCGATCATGCACTAATCACGTTGCTGATCATGAACTTATCACGTGACTGAGCATGCAGTGATCACATGTCTGAATGGTGCTGATCATTTCACTGATCATGTGCTGATCACGTGGCTATCATACACTGGTGATGTGCCTCAGGAGGCAATAATCAAAGAGCTGAGAAGGCACGAATCATGCAAACTGCAGGCAATAATCATGGACTTCAGCTGTGACGAATCATGCGGCTCAGCTGGCAATAATCAAGCATCTGAGAAGGCAGGAATCAAACGGCTCAGCTGGCAATGTTCAAGCAGATGAGCAGGCAGGAATCACGCAGCTCAGCTGGCAATAATCAAGCAGATGAAAAGACAGGTATCACACGGCTCAGCTGGCAATTATCAAGCAGATGAGCAGGTAGGAATCACGCAGCTCAGCTGGCAGTTATCAAGCAGATGAGCAGCCAGGAATCACGCAGCTCACCTGGCAATTATAAAACAGATTACCAGCCAGGAATCACGCAGCTCAGCTGGCAATTATCAAGCAGATGAGCAGGCAGGAATCACGAACCTTAGCTGGCAATTTTCAAGCAGCTGAACAGACATGAATCAGCCAGCAAGTAGGCCCTGATCACGTGACTGAGCACGTACTGTTCACATGGCTGATCCACACTCATCACGTGTTTGATCATGCACTGATTACATAGCTATCATTCACTGACCACTTGACTGTGCATGCACTGATCACATGGGTGATCAAACCCTGATCACGTGACTGATCATGCACTGATCACGTAGCTATCATGCACTGATCACGTGACTGCACATGCACATATCACGTGACTGATCATGCACTGATCACGTGGCTGATCATGCACTGATCACGAGACTGATCATGCACTGATCACCAGGCTATCATGCACTGATCACGTAGCTGATCACGCACTGATCACGTGACTGATCATGCAATGATTACGTCCCTATCATGCACGAATCCCATGGTCTCATGCACTGATCACGTGGCTGATCATACACTGATCACGGGACTGATCATGCACTGATCACGTGGCTATCATTCACTGATAAGGTGACTGCGCATGCACTGATCCCGTGACTCATCATGCAATGATCACGTCGCTAGCATGCAATGATCACTTGACTGGGCATGCACTGATCACGTGGATGAACATACACTGATCACGTGACAGATATTGCACTGATCATGGGAGTGATCATGCACTGATCAGGTGGCTATCATGCGCTGATCACGTGGCTATCATTCACTGATCACGTGGCTGATCATGAAGTATACATGTGACTGATCATGCAATGATCACGTAGCTATCATGCACTGATCACGTGACTGCGTATGCACTGATCACGTGACTGATCATGCACTGATCACGTGGTTATTATGCACTGATCAAGTGGCTGATCATACACTGTTCACGTAACTTACATGCACTGATCACGTGGCTCTCATGCACTGATCCCGTGTCTGATCATGCACTGATCACATAGCTATAATGCACTGATCACGTAACTGTGCATGCACAGATCACGTGCATATCATACACTGATCACGTGGCAGATCTTGCACTGATCACGTGACGGATCATGCACTGAGCAGGTGGCTATCATGCACTGATCACGTGGCTGATCATGCACTGATCATTTGACTGATCATGCACTGATCACGTAGCTATCATGCACTGTTCACGTGGCTGATCATACAGTGATCACAGGACTGATCATGCACTGATCACGTGGCTATCATTCACTGATCACGTGGCTGACCATGGACTGATCGCCTGACTGATCATGCACAGATCACGTCAGTATCATGCATTGATCTCATGACTGTGCATGCACTGATCACGTGCCTATCATGCACTGATCACTTGGCTGATCATACACTGATCACGTGACTGCACATACACTGATCACGAGACTGATCATGCACTGATCACGTGGCTGATCATGCACTGATCACGTAGCTATAATTCACTGTTCACATGACTGGGCATGCACTGATCACCTGGATATCATACCCTGATCACAGATCAAGATCACAGATCTTGCACTGATCAAGTGACTGATCATGAACTGATCAGGTGGCTATCATGCACTGATCACGTGGCTGATCAAGCACTGATCACGTGGCTGATCATACCCTCATCACGGGACTGATCATGCACTGATCACGTAGCGATCATGCACTGATCACGTGAATGATCATGCACTGATCATGTGACTGATCATGCACTGATCACGTAGCTATCATGCACTGATCAGGTGACTGCGTATGCACTGATCACCTGACTGATCATGCACTGATAACATGGCTATTATGCACTGATCACGTGGCTGATCCTGCACTGATCACGTAGCTATAATGCACAGTTCACGTGACTGCACATGCACTGTTCACGTGGATATCATACACTGATCACGTGTCAGATCTTGCACTGATCAAGTGATAATCATGCACTGATCAGTTGGCTATCATGCAGTGATCACGTGGCTATCATGCACTGATCACTTGACTGCGCATGCACTGATCACGTAACTGTATGCACTGATCACGTGGCTTTCATGCACTGATCACGTAGCTGATCATACACTGATCATGAGATTGATCATGCACTGATCACGGGGCTATCATGCACTGATCTCTTGACTGCGCATGCACTGATTACGTAACTGTATGCACTGATCACGTGACTGTCATGCACTGATCACGTGGCTGATCATGCACTGATCATTTGACTGATCATGCACTGATCACGTAGCTATCATGCACTGATCACGTGGCTGATCATGCACTGATCATTTGACTGATCAGGCACTGATCACGTAGCTGATCATACAGTGATCACAGGACTGATCATGCACTGATCACGTGGCTATCATTCACTGATCACGTGGCTGACCATGGACTGATCGCCTGACTGATCATGCACAGATCACGTCACTATCATGCATTGATCACATGACTGCGCATGCACTGATCACGTGCCTATCATGCACTGATCACTTGGCTGATCATACACTGATCACGTGACTGTGCATACACTGATCACGAGACTGATCATGCACTGATCACGTGGCTGATCATGCACTGATCACGTAGCTATAATGCACTGTTCACATGACTGGGCATGCACTGATCACGTGGATATCATACCCTGATCACGTGACAGATCTTGCACTGATCAAGTGACTGATCATGAACTGATCACGTAGCTATCATGCACTGTTCACGTGGCTGATCATACAGTGATCACAGAACTGATCATGCACTGATCACGTGGCTATCATTCACTGATCACGTGGCTGACCATGGACTGATCGCCTGACTGATCATGCACAGATCACGTCACTATCATGCATTGATCACATGACTGCGCATGCACTGATCAAGTGGATGATCATACACTGATCACAGGGCAGATCATACACTGATCACGTGACTGTGCATACACTGATCATGAGACTGATCATGCACTGATTATGTGGCTGATCATGCACTGATCACGTAGCTATAATGCACTGTTCACATGACTGGGCATGCACTGAAATCGTGGATATCATACCCTGATCACGTGACAGATCTTGCACTGATCAAATGACTGATCATGCACTGATCAGGTGGCTATCATGCACTGATCACGTGGCTGATCAAGCACTGATCACGTGGCTGATCATACCCTCATCACGGGACTGATCATGCACTGATCACGTAGCGATCATGCACTGATCACGTGAATGATCATGCACTGATCATGTGACTGATCATGCACTGATCACGTAACTTACATGCACTGATCTCGTGGCTCTCATGCACTGATCCCGTGTCTGATCATGCCCTGATCACATAGCTATAATGCACTGATCACGTAACTGTGCATGCACAGATCACATGAATATCATACACTGATCACGTGGCAGATCTTGCACTGATCACGTGACAGTTCATGCACTGAGCAGGTGGCTATCATTCACTGATCACGTGGCTGACCACGGACTGATCGCCTGACTGATCATGCACAGATCACGTCACTATCATGCATTGATCACATGACTGCGCATGCACTGATCAAGTGGATGATCATACACTGATCACAGGGCAGATCATGCACTGATCACGTGACTGATCATGCACTGATCACGTGCCTATCATGCACTGATCACTTGGCTGATCATACACTGATCACGTGACTGCGCATACACTGATCACGAGACTGATCATGCACTGATCACGTGGCTGATCATGCACTGATCACGTAGCTATAATGCACTGTTCACATGACTGGGCATGCACTGATCACGTGGATATCATACCCTGATCACGTGACAGATCTTGCACTGATCAAGTGACTGATCATGAACTGATCAGGTGGCTATCATGCACTGATCACGTGGCTGATCAAGCACTGATCACGTGGCTGATCATACCCTCATTACGGGACTGATCATGCACTGATCACATAGCGATCATGCACTGATCACGTGAATGATCATGCACTGATCATGTGACTGATCATGCACTGATCACGTAGCTATCATGCACTGATCAGGTGACTGCGTATGCACTGATCACCTGACTGATCATGCACTGATAACATGGCTATTATGCACTGATCACGTGGCTGATCATACACTGATCAGGTAACTGATCATGCACTGATCACGTGGCTGATCCTGCACTGATCACGTAGCTATAATGCACAGTTCACGTGACTGCACATGCACTGTTCACGTGGATATCATACACTGATCACGTGTCAGATCTTGCACTGATCAAGTGATAATCATGCACTGATCAGTTGGCTATCATGCAGTGATCACGTGGCTATCATGCACTGATCACTTGACTGCGCATGCACTGATCACGTAACTGTATGCACTGATCACGTGGTTCTCATGCACTGATCACGTAGCTGATCATACACTGATCACGGGGCTATCATGCACTGATCTCTTGACTGCGCATGCACTGATTACGTAACTGTATGCCCTGATCACGTGACTGTCATGCAATGATCTCGAGGCTGATCATGCATTGAACTTTTGACTGATCATGCACTGATCACGTAGCTATCATGCACTGATCACGTGACTGCGTATGCACTGATCACGTGACTGATCATGCACTGATAACATGGCTAATATGCACTGATCATGTGGCTGATCATACACTGTTCAGGTAACTGATCATGCACTGATCACATGGCTCTCATGCACTGATCACGTGGCTGATCATGCACCTATCACATGACTGCGCATGCACTGACCACGTGGCTGATCATACACTGATCATGTGCCTGATCATACACTGATCACCTGGCCGATCATGCACTAATCACGTTGCTGATCATGAACTTATCATGTGACTGAGCATGCAGTGATCACATGTCTGAATGGCGCTGATCATTTCACTGATCATGTGCTGATCACGTGGCTATCATACACTGATGATGTGCCTCAGGAGGCAATAATCAAAGAGCTGAGAAGGCACGAATCATGCAAACTGCAGGCAATAATCATGGACTTCAGCTGTGACGAATCATGCGGCTCAGCTGGCAATAATCAACCATCTGAGAAGGCAGGAATCAAACGGCTCAGCTGGCAATGTTCAAGCAGATGAGCAGGCAGGAATCACGCAGCTCAGCTGGCAATAATCAAGCAGATGAAAAGACAGGTATCACACGGCTCAGCTGGCAATTATCAAGCAGATGAGCAGGTAGGAATCACGCAGCTCAGCTGGCAGTTATCAAGCAGATGAGCAGCCAGGAATCACGCAGCTCACCTGGCAATTATAAAACAGATTACCAGCCAGGAATCACGCAGCTCAGCTGGCAATTATCAAGCAGATGAGCAGGCAGGAATCACGCACCTTAGCTGGCAATTTTCAAGCAGCTGAACAGACATGAATCAGCCAGCAAGTAGGCCCTGATCACGTGACTGAGCACGTACTGTTCACATGGCTGATCCACACTCATCACGTGTTTGATCATGCACTGATTACATAGCTATCATTCACTGACCACTTGACTGTGCATGCACTGATCACATGGATGATCAAACCCTGATCACGTGACTGATCATGCACTGATCACGTAGCTATCATGCACTGATCACGTGACTGCACATGCACATATCACGTGACTGATCATGCACTGATCACGTGGCTGATCATACACTGATCACGAGACTGATCATGCACTGATCACCAGGCTATCATGCACTGATCACGTGACTGCACATGCACATATCACGTGACTGATCATGCACTGATCACCAGGCTATCATGCACTGATCACGTAGCTGATCACGCACTGATCACGTGACTGATCATGCAATGATTACGTCCCTGTCATGCACGAATCCCATGGTCTCATGCACTGATCACGTGGCTGATCATACACTGATCACGGGACTGATCATGCACTGATCACGTGGCTATCATTCACTGATAAGGTGACTGCGCATGCACTGATCCCGTGACTCATCATGCAATGATCACGTCGCTAGCATGCAATGATCACTTGACTGGGCATGCACTGATCACGTGGATGAACATACACTGATCACGTGACAGATATTGCACTGATCATGGGAGTGATCATGCACTGATCAGGTGGCTATCATGCGCTGATCACGTGGCTATCATTCACTGATCACGTGGCTGATCATGAACTATACATGTGACTGATCATGCAATGATCACGTAGCTATCATGCACTGATCACGTGACTGCGTATGCACTGATCACGTGACTGATCATGCACTGATCACGTGGTTATTATGCACTGATCAAGTGGCTGATCATACACTGTTCACGTAACTTACATGCACTGATCACGTGGCTCTCATGCACTGATCCCGTGTCTGATCATGCACTGATCACATAGCTATAATGCACTGATCACGTAACTGTGCATGCACAGATCACGTGCATATCATACACTGATCACGTGGCAGATCTTGCACTGATCACGTGACGGATCATGCACTGAGCAGGTGGCTATCATGCACTGATCAGGTGGCTGATCATGCACTGATCATTTGACTGATCATGCACTGATCACGTAGCTGATCATACAGTGATCACAGGACTGATCATGCACTGATCACGTGGCTATCATTCACTTATCACGTGGCTGACCATGGACTGATCGCCTGACTGATCATGCACAGATCACGTCACTATCATGCATTGATCACATGACTGCGCATGCACTGATCACGTGCCTATCATGCACTGATCCCTTGGCTGATCATACACTGATCACGTGACTGTGCATACACTGATCATGAGACTGATCATGCACTGATCACGTGGCTGATCATGCACTGATCACGTAGCTATAATGCACTGTTCACATGACTGGGCATGCACTGATCACGTGGATATCATACCCTGATCACGTGACAGATCTTGCACTGATCAAGTGACTGATCATGAACTGATCACGTAGCTATCATGCACTGTTCACGTGGCTGATCATACAGTGATCACAGAACTGATCATGCACTGATCACGTGGCTATCATTCACTGATCACGTGGCTGACCATGGACTGATCGCCTGACTGATCATGCACAGATCACGTCACTATCATGCATTGATCACATGACTGCGCATGCACTGATCAAGTGGATGATCATACACTGATCACAGGGCAGATCATACACTGATCACGTGACTGTGCATACACTGATCATGAGACTGATCATGCACTGATTACGTGGCTGATCATGCACTGATCACGTAGCTATAATGCACTGTTCACATGACTGGGCATGCACTGAAATCGTGGATATCATACCCTGATCACGTGACAGATCTTGCACTGATCAAATGACTGATCATGCACTGATCAGGTGGCTATCATGCACTGATCACGTGGCTGATCAAGCACTGATCACGTGGCTGATCATACCCTCATCACGGGACTGATCATGCACTGATCACGTAGCGATCATGCACTGATCACGTGAATGATCATGCACTGATCATGTGACTGATCATGCACTGATCACGTAGCTATCATGCACTGATCAGGTGACTGCGTATGCACTGATCACGTGACTGATCATGCACTGATAACATGGCTATTATGCACTGATCACGTGGCTATCATTCACTGATCACGTGGCTGATCATGAACTATACATGTGACTGCTCATGCAATGATCACGTAGCTATCATGCACTGATCACGTGACTGCGTATGCACTGATCACGTGACTGATCATGCACTGATAACGTGGTTATTATGCACTGATCAAGTGGCTGATCATACACTGTTCACGTAACTTACATGCACTGATCTCGTGGCTCTCATGCACTGATCCCGTGTCTGATCATGCACTGATCACATAGCTATAATGCACTGATCACGTAACTGTGCATGCACAGATCACATGCATATCATACACTGATCACGTGGCAGATCTTGCACTGATCACGTGACAGTTCATGCACTGAGCAGGTGGCTATCATTCACTGATCACGTGGCTGACCACGGACTGATCGCTTGACTGATCATGCACAGATCACGTCACTATCATGCATTGATCACATGACTGCGCATGCACTGATCAAGTGGATGATCATACACTGATCACAGGGCAGATCATGCACTGATCACGTGACTGATCATGCACTGATCACGTGCCTATCATGCACTGATCACTTGGCTGATCATACACTGATCACGTGACTGCGCATACACTGATCACGAGACTGATCATGCACTGATCACGTGGCTGATCATGCACTGATCACGTAGCTATAATGCACTGTTCACATGACTGGGCATGCACTGATCACGTGGATATCATACCCTGATCACGTGACAGATCTTGCACTGATCAAGTGACTGATCATGAACTGATCAGGTGGCTATCATGCACTGATCACGTGGCTGATCAAGCACTGATCACGTGGCTGATCATACCCTCATTACGGGACTGATCATGCACTGATCACATAGCGATCATGCACTGATCACGTGAATGATCATGCACTGATCATGTGACTGATCATGCACTGATCACGTAGCTATCATGCACTGATCAGGTGACTGCGTATGCACTGATCACCTGACTGATCATGCACTGATAACATGGCTATTATGCACTGATCACGTGGCTGATCATACACTGATCAGGTAACTGATCATGCACTGATCACGTGGCTGATCCTGCACTGATCACGTAGCTATAATGCACAGTTCACGTGACTGCACATGCACTGTTCACGTGGATATCATACACTGATCACGTGTCAGATCTTGCACTGATCAAGTGATAATCATGCACTGATCAGTTGGCTATCATGCAGTGATCACGTGGCTATCATGCACTGATCACTTGACTGCGCATGCACTGATCACGTAACTGTATGCACTGATCACGTGGTTCTCATGCACTGATCACGTAGCTGATCATACACTGATCACGGGGCTATCATGCACTGATCTCTTGACTGCGCATGCACTGATTACGTAACTGTATGCCCTGATCACGTGACTGTCATGCAATGATCTCGTGGCTGATCATGCATTGAACTTTTGACTGATCATGCACTGATCACGTAGCTATCATGCACTGATCACGTGACTGCGTATGCACTGATCACGTGACTGATCATGCACTGATAACATGGCTAATATGCACTGATCATGTGGCTGATCATACACTGTTCAGGTAACTGATCATGCACTGATCACATGGCTCTCATGCACTGATCACGTGGCTGATCATGCACCTATCACATGACTGCGCATGCACTGACCACGTGGCTGATCATACACTGATCATGTGCCTGATCATACACTGATCACCTGGCCGATCATGCACTAATCACGTTGCTGATCATGAACTTATCACGTGACTGAGCATGCAGTGATCACATGTCTGAATGGCGCTGATCATTTCACTGATCATGTGCTGATCACGTGGCTATCATACACTGGTGATGTGCCTCAGGAGGCAATAATCAAAGAGCTGAGAAGGCACGAATCATGCAAACTGCAGGCAATAATCATGGACTTCAGCTGTGACGAATCATGCGGCTCAGCTGGCAATAATCAAGCATCTGAGAAGGCAGGAATCAAACGGCTCAGCTGGCAATGTTCAAGCAGATGAGCAGGCAGGAATCACGCAGCTCAGCTGGCAATAATCAAGCAGATGAAAAGACAGGTATCACACGGCTCAGCTGGCAATTATCAAGCAGATGAGCAGGTAGGAATCACGCAGCTCAGCTGGCAGTTATCAAGCAGATGAGCAGCCAGGAATCACGCAGCTCACCTGGCAATTATAAAACAGATTACCAGCCAGGAATCACGCAGCTCAGCTGGCAATTATCAAGCAGATGAGCAGGCAGGAATCACGCACCTTAGCTGGCAATTTTCAAGCAGCTGAACAGACATGAATCAGCCAGCAAGTAGGCCCTGATCACGTGACTGAGCACGTACTGTTCACATGGCTGATCCACACTCATCACGTGTTTGATCATGCACTGATTACATAGCTATCATTCACTGACCACTTGACTGTGCATGCACTGATCACATGGATGATCAAACCCTGATCACGTGACTGATCATGCACTGATCACGTAGCTATCATGCACTGATCACGTGACTGCACATGCACATATCACGTGACTGATCATGCACTGATCACGTGGCTGATCATACACTGATCACGAGACTGATCATGCACTGATCACCAGGCTATCATGCACTGATCACGTAGCTGATCACGCACTGATCACGTGACTGATCATGCAATGATTACGTCCCTATCATGCACGAATCCCATGGTCTCATGCACTGATCACGTGGCTGATCATACACTGATCACGGGACTGATCATGCACTGATCACGTGGCTATCATTCACTGATAAGGTGACTGCGCATGCACTGATCCCGTGACTCATCATGCAATGATCACGTCGCTAGCATGCAATGATCACTTGACTGGGCATGCACTGATCACGTGGATGAACATACACTGATCACGTGACAGATATTGCACTGATCATGGGAGTGATCATGCACTGATCAGGTGGCTATCATGCGCTGATCACGTGGCTATCATTCACTGATCACGTGGCTGATCATGAACTATACATGTGACTGATCATGCAATGATCACGTAGCTATCATGCACTGATCACGTGACTGCGTATGCACTGATCACGTGACTGATCATGCACTGATCACGTGGTTATTATGCACTGATCAAGTGGCTGATCATACACTGTTCACGTAACTTACATGCACTGATCACGTGGCTCTCATGCACTGATCCCGTGTCTGATCATGCACTGATCACATAGCTATAATGCACTGATCACGTAACTGTGCATGCACAGATCACGTGCATATCATACACTGATCACGTGGCAGATCTTGCACTGATCACGTGACGGATCATGCACTGAGCAGGTGGCTATCATGCACTGATCACGTGGCTGATCATGCACTGATCATTTGACTGATCATGCACTGATCACGTAGCTATCATGCACTGTTCACGTGGCTGATCATACAGTGATCACAGGACTGATCATGCACTGATCACGTGGCTATCATTCACTGATCACGTGGCTGACCATGGACTGATCGCCTGACTGATCATGCACAGATCACGTCACTATCATGCATTGATCACATGACTGTGCATGCACTGATCACGTGCCTATCATGCACTGATCACTTGGCTGATCATACACTGATCACGTGACTGCACATACACTGATCACGAGACTGATCATGCACTGATCACGTGGCTGATCATGCACTGATCACGTAGCTATAATGCACTGTTCACATGACTGGGCATGCACTGATCACGTGGATATCATACCCTGATCACAGATCAAGATCACAGATCTTGCACTGATCAAGTGACTGATCATGAACTGATCAGGTGGCTATCATGCACTGATCACGTGGCTGATCAAGCACTGATCACGTGGCTGATCATACCCTCATCACGGGACTGATCATGCACTGATCACGTAGCGATCATGCACTGATCACGTGAATGATCATGCACTGATCATGTGACTGATCATGCACTGATCACGTAGCTATCATGCACTGATCAGGTGACTGCGTATGCACTGATCACCTGACTGATCATGCACTGATAACATGGCTATTATGCACTGATCACGTGGCTGATCCTGCACTGATCACGTAGCTATAATGCACAGTTCACGTGACTGCACATGCACTGTTCACGTGGATATCATACACTGATCACGTGTCATATCTTGCACTGATCAAGTGATAATCATGCACTGATCAGTTGGCTATCATGCAGTGATCACGTGGCTATCATGCACTGATCACTTGACTGCGCATGCACTGATCACGTAACTGTATGCACTGATCACGTGGCTTTCATGCACTGATCACGTAGCTGATCATACACTGATCACGAGATTGATCATGCACTGATCACGGGGCTATCATGCACTGATCTCTTGACTGCGCATGCACTGATTACGTAACTGTATGCACTGATCACGTGACTGTCATGCACTGATCTCGAGGCTGATCATGCATTGAACTTTTGACTGATCATGCACTGATCACGTAGCTATCATGCACTGATCACGTGACTGCGTATGCACTGATCACGTGACTGATCATGCACTGATAACATGGCTAATATGCACTGATCATGTGGCTGATCATACACTGTTCAGGTAACTGATCATGCACTGATCACATGGCTCTCATGCACTGATCACGTGGCTGATCATGCACCTATCACATGACTGCGCATGCACTGACCACGTGGCTGATCATACACTGATCATGTGCCTGATCATACACTGATCACCTGGCCGATCATGCACTAATCACGTTGCTGATCATGAACTTATCACGTGACTGAGCATGCAGTGATCACATGTCTGAATGGCGCTGATCATTTCACTGATCATGTGCTGATCACGTGGCTATCATACACTGGTGATGTGCCTCAGGAGGCAATAATCAAAGAGCTGAGAAGGCACGAATCATGCAAGCTGCAGGCAATAATCATGGACTTCAGCTGTGACGAATCATGCAGCTCAGCTGGCAATAATCAAGCAGATGAAAAGACAGGTATCACACGGCTCAGCTGGCAGTTATCAAGCAGATGAGCAGCCAGGAATCACGCAGCTCACCTGGCAATTATAAAACAGATTACCAGCCAGGAATCACGCAGCTCAGCTGGCAATTATCAAGCAGATGAGCAGGCAGGAATCACGCACCTTAGCTGGCAATTTTCAAGCAGCTGAACAGACATGAATCAGCCAGCAAGTAGGCCCTGATCACGTGACTGAGCACGGACTGTTCACATGGCTGATCCACACTCATCACGTGTTTGATCATGCACTGATTACATAGCTATCATTCACTGACCACTTGACTGTGCATGCACTGATCACATGGATGATCAAACACTGATCACGTGACTGATCATGCACTGACCACGTAGCTATCATGCACTGATCACGTGACTGCACATGCACATATCACGTGACTGATCATGCACTGATCACGTGGCTCATCATACACTGATCACGAGACTGATCATGCACTGATCACCAGGCTATCATGCACGGATCACGTAGCTGATCACGCACTGATCACGTGACTGATCATGCAATGATTACGTCCCTATCATGCACGAATCCCATGGTCTCATGCACTGATCACGTGGCTGATCATACACTGATCACGGGACTGGTCATGCACTGATCACGTGGCTATCATTCACTGATAAGTTGACTGCGCATGCACTGATCCTGTGACTGATCATGCAATGATCACGTCCCTATCATGCACTGATCACTTGACTGCACATGCAATGATAATGTGGATGATCATACACTTCGACGTGAAAGATTTTGCACTGATCATATGACTGATCATGCACTGATCACGTGGCTATCATGCACTGATCACATGCCTCTCACGCACTGAACACGTGAATGATCATGCACTGATCATGTGACTGATCATGCACTGATCAGGTGGCTGATCATGCACTGAGCCGGAAGCTTCAATTCACTGATCACATGGCTGCGCATGCACTGATCACGTGGATATCATACCCTGATCACGTGACAGATCTTGCACTGGTCACGTGACTGATCACACACTGATCAGGTGGCTATCATGCACTGAATACTTGGCTATCATGCACTGATCACGTGGCTATCATGCACTGATCTCTTGACTGCGCATGCACTGATTATGTAACTCTATGCACTGATCACATGACTGTCATGCACTGATCTCGAGGCTGATCATGCATTGAACTTTTGACTGATCATGCACTGATCACGTAGTTATCATGCACTGATCACGTGACTGCGTATGCACTGATCACGTGACTGATCATGTACTGATCACGTGGTTATTATGCACTGATCATGTGGCTGATCATACACTGTTCACGTAACTTACATGCACTGATCACGTGGCTCTCATGCACTGATCCCGTGTCTGATCATGCACTGATCACATAGCTATAATGCACTGATCACGTAACTGTGCATGCACAGATCACGTGCATATCATACACTGATCACGTGGCAGATCTTGCACTGATCACGTGACGGATCATGCACTGAGCAGGTGGCTATCATGCACTGATCACGTGGCTGATCATGCACTGATTATTTGACTGATCATGCACTGATCACGTAGCTATCATGCACTGTTCACGTGGCTGATCATACAGTGCTCACAGGACTGATCATGCACTGATCACGTGGCTATCATGCACTGATCACGTGGCTGACCATGGACTGATCGCCTGAATGTTCATTCACAGATCACGTCACTATCATGCATTGATCACATGACTGCGCATGCACTGATCAAGTGGATGATCATACACTGATCACAGGGCAGATCATGCACTGATCACGTGACTGATCATGCACTGATCACGTGCCTATCATGCACTGATCACTTGGCTGATCATACACTGATCACGTGACTGCGCATACACTGATCACGAGACTGATCATGCACTGATCACGTGGCTGATCATGCACTGATCACGTAGCTATAATGCACTGTTCACATGACTGGGCATGCACTGATCACGTGGATATCATACCCTGATCACGTGACAGATCTTGCACTGATCAAGTGACTGATCATGAACTGATCAGGTGGCTATCATGCACTGATCACGTGGCTGATCAAGCACTGATCACGTGGCTGATCATACCCTCATCACGGGACTGATCATGCACTGATCACGTGGCTGATCCTGCACTGATCACGTAGCTATAATGCACAGTTCACGTGACTGCACATGCACTGTTCACGTGGATATCATACACTGATCACGTGTCAGATCTTGCACTGATCAAGTGATAATCATGCACTGATCAGTTGGCTATCATGCAGTGATCACGTGGCTATCATGCACTGATCACTTGACTGCGCATGCACTGATCACGTAACTGTATGCACTGATCACGTGGCTCTCATGCACTGATCACGTAGCTGATCATACACTGATCACGAGATTGATCATGCACTGATCACGGGGCTATCATGCACTGATCTCTTGACTGCGCATGCACTGATTACGTAACTGTATGCACTGATCACGTGACTGTCATGCACTGATCTCGAGGCTGATCATGCATTGAACTTTTGACTGATCATGCACTGATCACGTAGCTATCATGCACTGATCACGTGACTGCGTATGCACTGATCACGTGACTGATCATGCACTGATAACATGGCTATATGCACTGATCCTGTGGCTGATCATACACTGTTCAGGTAACTGATCATGCACTGATCACATGGCTCTCATGCACTGATCACGTGGCTGATCATGCACCTATCACATGACTGCGCATGCACTGACCACGTGGCTGATCATACACTGATCATGTGCCTGATCATACACTGATCACCTGGCCGATCATGCACTAATCACGTTGCTGATCATGAACTTATCACGTGACTGAGCATGCAGTGATCACATGTCTGAATGGCGCTGATCATTTCACTGATCATGTGCTGATCACGTGGCTATCATACACTGGTGATGTGCCTCAGGAGGCAATAATCAAAGAGCTGAGAAGGCACGAATCATGCAAACTGCAGGCAATAATCATGGACTTCAGCTGTGACGAATCATGCGGCTCAGCTGGCAATAATCAAGCATCTGAGAAGGCAGGAATCAAACGGCTCAGCTGGCAATGTTCAAGCAGATGAGCAGGCAGGAATCACGCAGCTCAGCTGGCAATAATCAAGCAGATGAAAAGACAGGTATCACACGGCTCAGCTGGCAATTATCAAGCAGATGAGCAGGTAGGAATCACGCAGCTCAGCTGGCAGTTATCAAGCAGATGAGCAGCCAGGAATCACGCAGCTCACCTGGCAATTATAAAACAGATTACCAGCCAGGAATCACGCAGCTCAGCTGGCAATTATCAAGCAGATGAGCAGGCAGGAATCACGCACCTTAGCTGGCAATTTTCAAGCAGCTGAACAGACATGAATCAGCCAGCAAGTAGGCCCTGATCACGTGACTGAGCACGGACTGTTCACATGGCTGATCCACACTCATCACGTGTTTGATCATGCACTGATTACATAGCTATCATTCACTGACCACTTGACTGTGCATGCACTGATCACATGGATGATCAAACACTGATCACGTGACTGATCATGCACTGATCACGTAGCTATCATGCACTGATCACGTGACTGCACATGCACATATCACGTGACTGATCATGCACTGATCACGTGGCTGATCATACACTGATCACGAGACTGATCATGCACTGATCACCAGGCTATCATGCACTGATCACGTAGCTGATCACGCACTGATCACGTGACTGATCATGCAATGATTACGTCCCTATCATGCACGAATCCCATGGTCTCATGCACTGATCACGTGGCTGATCATACACTGATCACGGGACTGATCATGCACTGATCACGTGGCTATCATTCACTGATAAGGTGACTGCGCATGCACTGATCCCGTGACTCATCATGCAATGATCACGTCGCTAGCATGCAATGATCACTTGACTGGGCATGCACTGATCACGTGGATGAACATACACTGATCACGTGACAGATATTGCACTGATCATGGGAGTGATCATGCACGGATCAGGTGGCTATCATGCGCTGATCACGTGGCTATCATTCACTGATCACGTGGCTGATCATGAACTATACATGTGACTGATCATGCAATGATCACGTAGCTATCATGCACTGATCACGTGACTGCGTATGCACTGATCACGTGACTGATCATGCACTGATCACGTGGTTATTATGCACTGATCAAGTGGCTGATCATACACTGTTCACGTAACTTACATGCACTGATCACGTGGCTCTCATGCACTGATCCCGTGTCTGATCATGCACTGATCACATAGCTATAATGCACTGATCACGTAACTGTGCATGCACAGATCACGTGCATATCATACACTGATCACGTGGCAGATCTTGCACTGATCACGTGACGGATCATGCACTGAGCAGGTGGCTATCATGCACTGATCACGTGGCTGATCATGCACTGATCATTTGACTGATCATGCACTGATCACGTAGCTATCATGCACTGTTCACGTGGCTGATCATACAGTGATCACAGGACTGATCATGCACTGATCACGTGGCTATCATTCACTGATCACGTGGCTGACCATGGACTGATCGCCTGACTGATCATGCACAGATCACGTCACTATCATGCATTGATCACATGACTGCGCATGCACTGATCACGTGCCTATCATGCACTGATCACTTGGCTGATCATACACTGATCACGTGACTGCGCATACACTGATCACGAGACTGATCATGCACTGATCATGCACTGATCACGTAGCTATAATGCACTGTTCACATGACTGGGCATGCACTGATCACGTGGATATCATACCCTGATCACGTGACAGATCTTGCACTGATCAAGTGACTGATCATGAACTGATCAGGTGGCTATCATGCACTGATCACGTGGCTGATCAAGCACTGATCACGTGGCTGATCATACCCTCATCACGGGACTGATCATGCACTGATCACCTAGCGATCATGCACTGATCACGTGAATGATCATGCACTGATCATGTGACTGATCATGCACTGATCACGTAGCTATCATGCACTGATCAGGTGACTGCGTATGCACTGATCACCTGACTGATCATGCACTGATAACATGGCTATTATGCACTGATCACGTGGCTGATCCTGCACTGATCACGTAGCTATAATGCACAGTTCACGTGACTGCACATGCACTGTTCACGTGGATATCATACACTGATCACGTGTCAGATCTTGCACTGATCAAGTGATAATCATGCACTGATCAGTTGGCTATCATGCAGTGATCACGTGGCTATCATGCACTGATCACTTGACTGCGCATGCACTGATCACGTAACTGTATGCACTGATCACGTGGCTCTCATGCACTGATCACGTAGCTGATCATACACTGATCACGAGATTGATCATGCACTGATCACGGGGCTATCATGCACTGATCTCTTGACTGCGCATGCACTGATTACGTAACTGTATGCACTGATCACGTGACTGTCATGCACTGATCTCGAGGCTGATCATGCATTGAACTTTTGACTGATCATGCACTGATCACGTAGCTATCATGCACTGATCACGTGACTGCGTATGCACTGATCACGTGACTGATCATGCACTGATAACATGGCTAATATGCACTGATCATGTGGCTGATCATACACTGTTCAGGTAACTGATCATGCACTGATCACATGGCTCTCATGCACTGATCACGTGGCTGATCATGCACCTATCACATGACTGCGCATGCACTGACCACGTGGCTGATCATACACTGATCATGTGCCTGATCATACACTGATCACCTGGCCGATCATGCACTAATCACGTTGCTGATCATGAACTTATCACGTGACTGAGCATGCAGTGATCACATGTCTGAATGGCGCTGATCATTTCACTGATCATGTGCTGATCACGTGGCTATCATACACTGATGATGTGCCTCAGGAGGCAATAATCAAAGAGCTGAGAAGGCACGAATCATGCAAGCTGCAGGCAATAATCATGGACTTCAGCTGTGACGAATCATGCAGCTCAGCTGGCAATAATCAAGCAGATGAAAAGACAGGTATCACACGGCTCAGCTGGCAGTTATCAAGCAGATGAGCAGCCAGGAATCACGCAGCTCACCTGGCAATTATAAAACAGATTACCAGCCAGGAATCACGCAGCTCAGCTGGCAATTATCAAGCAGATGAGCAGGCAGGAATCACGCACCTTAGCTGGCAATTTTCAAGCAGCTGAACAGACATGAATCAGCCAGCAAGTAGGCCCTGATCACGTGACTGAGCACGGACTGTTCACATGGCTGATCCACACTCATCACGTGTTTGATCATGCACTGATTACATAGCTATCATTCACTGACCACTTGACTGTGCATGCACTGATCACATGGATGATCAAACACTGATCACGTGACTGATCATGCACTGACCACGTAGCTATCATGCACTGATCACGTGACTGCACATGCACATATCACGTGACTGATCATGCACTGATCACGTGGCTCATCATACACTGATCACGAGACTGATCATGCACTGATCACCAGGCTATCATGCACGGATCACGTAGCTGATCACGCACTGATCACGTGACTGATCATGCAATGATTACGTCCCTATCATGCACGAATCCCATGGTCTCATGCACTGATCACGTGGCTGATCATACACTGATCACGGGACTGATCATGCACTGATCACGTGGCTATCATTCACTGATAAGTTGACTGCGCATGCACTGATCCTGTGACTGATCATGCAATGATCACGTCCCTATCATGCACTGATCACTTGACTGCACATGCAATGATAATGTGGATGATCATACACTTCGACGTGAAAGATTTTGCACTGATCATATGACTGATCATGCACTGATCACGTGGCTATCATGCACTGATCACATGCCTCTCACGCACTGAACACGTGAATGATCATGCACTGATCATGTGACTGATCATGCACTGATCAGGTGGCTGATCATGCACTGAGCCGGAAGCTTCAATTCACTGATCACATGGCTGCGCATGCACTGATCACGTGGATATCATACCCTGATCACGTGACAGATCTTGCACTGGTCACGTGACTGATCACACACTGATCAGGTGGCTATCATGCACTGAATACTTGGCTATCATGCACTGATCACGTGGCTATCATGCACTGATCTCTTGACTGCGCATGCACTGATTATGTAACTCTATGCACTGATCACATGACTGTCATGCACTGATCTCGAGGCTGATCATGCATTGAACTTTTGACTGATCATGCACTGATCACGTAGTTATCATGCACTGATCACGTGACTGCGTATGCACTGATCACGTGACTGATCATGTACTGATCACGTGGTTATTATGCACTGATCATGTGGCTGATCATACACTGTTCACGTAACTTACATGCACTGATCACGTGGCTCTCATGCACTGATCCCGTGTCTGATCATGCACTGATCACATAGCTATAATGCACTGATCACGTAACTGTGCATGCACAGATCACGTGCATATCATACACTGATCACGTGGCAGATCTTGCACTGATCACGTGACGGATCATGCACTGAGCAGGTGGCTATCATGCACTGATCACGTGGCTGATCATGCACTGATTATTTGACTGATCATGCACTGATCACGTAGCTATCATGCACTGTTCACGTGGCTGATCATACAGTGCTCACAGGACTGATCATGCACTGATCACGTGGCTATCATGCACTGATCACGTGGCTGACCATGGACTGATCGCCTGAATGTTCATTCACAGATCACGTCACTATCATGCATTGATCACATGACTGCGCATGCACTGATCAAGTGGATGATCATACACTGATCACAGGGCAGATCATGCACTGATCACGTGACTGATCATGCACTGATCACGTGCCTATCATGCACTGATCACTTGGCTGATCATACACTGATCACGTGACTGCGCATACACTGATCACGAGACTGATCATGCACTGATCACGTGGCTGATCATGCACTGATCACGTAGCTATAATGCACTGTTCACATGACTGGGCATGCACTGATCACGTGGATATCATACCCTGATCACGTGACAGATCTTGCACTGATCAAGTGACTGATCATGAACTGATCAGGTGGCTATCATGCACTGATCACGTGGCTGATCAAGCACTGATCACGTGGCTGATCATACCCTCATCACGGGACTGATCATGCACTGATCACGTGGCTGATCCTGCACTGATCACGTAGCTATAATGCACAGTTCACGTGACTGCACATGCACTGTTCACGTGGATATCATACACTGATCACGTGTCAGATCTTGCACTGATCAAGTGATAATCATGCACTGATCAGTTGGCTATCATGCAGTGATCACGTGGCTATCATGCACTGATCACTTGACTGCGCATGCACTGATCACGTAACTGTATGCACTGATCACGTGGCTCTCATGCACTGATCACGTAGCTGATCATACACTGATCACGAGATTGATCATGCACTGATCACGGGGCTATCATGCACTGATCTCTTGACTGCGCATGCACTGATTACGTAACTGTATGCACTGATCACGTGACTGTCATGCACTGATCTCGAGGCTGATCATGCATTGAACTTTTGACTGATCATGCACTGATCACGTAGCTATCATGCACTGATCACGTGACTGCGTATGCACTGATAACGTGACTGATCATGCACTGATAACATGGCTATTATGCACTGATCCTGTGGCTGATCATACACTGTTCAGGTAACTGATCATGCACTGATCACATGGCTCTCATGCACTGATCATGTGGCTGATCATGCACCTATCACATGACTGCGCATGCACTGACCACGTGGCTGATCATACACTGATCATGTGCCTGATCATACACTGATCACCTGGCCGATCATGCACTAATCACGTTGCTGATCATGAACTTATCACGTGACTGAGCATGCAGTGATCACATGTCTGAATGGCGCTGATCATTTCACTGATCATATGCTGATCACGTGGCTATCATACACTGATGTTGTGCCTCAGGAGGCAATAATCAAAGAGCTGAGAAGGCACGAATCATGCAAACTGCAGGCAATAATCATGGACTTCAGCTGTGACGAATCATGCGGCTCAGCTGGCAATAATCAAGCATCTGAGAAGGCAGGAATCAAACGGCTCAGCTGGCAATGTTCAAGCAGATGAGCAGGCAGGAATCACGCAGCTCAGCTGGCAATAATCAAGCAGATGAAAAGACAGGTATCACACGGCTCAGCTGGCAATTATCAAGCAGATGAGCAGGTAGGAATCACGCAGCTCAGCTGGCAGTTATCAAGCAGATGAGCAGCCAGGAATCACGCAGCTCACCTGGCAATTATAAAACAGATTACCAGCCAGGAATCACGCAGCTCAGCTGGCAATTATCAAGCAGATGAGCAGGCAGGAATCACGCACCTTAGCTGGCAATTTTCAAGCAGCTGAACAGACATGAATCAGCCAGCAAGTAGGCCCTGATCACGTGACTGAGCACGGACTGTTCACATGGCTGATCCACACTCATCACGTGTTTGATCATGCACTGATTACATAGCTATCATTCACTGACCACTTGACTGTGCATGCACTGATCACATGGATGATCAAACACTGATCACGTGACTGATCATGCACTGATCACGTAGCTATCATGCACTGATCACGTGACTGCACATGCACATATCACGTGACTGATCATGCACTGATCACGTGGCTGATCATACACTGATCACGAGACTGATCATGCACTGATCACCAGGCTATCATGCACTGATCACGTAGCTGATCACGCACTGATCACGTGACTGATCATGCAATGATTACGTCCCTATCATGCACGAATCCCATGGTCTCATGCACTGATCACGTGGCTGATCATACACTGATCACGGGACTGATCATGCACTGATCACGTGGCTATCATTCACTGATAAGGTGACTGCGCATGCACTGATCCCGTGACTCATCATGCAATGATCACGTCGCTAGCATGCAATGATCACTTGACTGGGCATGCACTGATCACGTGGATGAACATACACTGATCACGTGACAGATATTGCACTGATCATGGGAGTGATCATGCACGGATCAGGTGGCTATCATGCGCTGATCACGTGGCTATCATTCACTGATCACGTGGCTGATCATGAACTATACATGTGACTGATCATGCAATGATCACGTAGCTATCATGCACTGATCACGTGACTGCGTATGCACTGATCACGTGACTGATCATGCACTGATCACGTGGTTATTATGCACTGATCAAGTGGCTGATCATACACTGTTCACGTAACTTACATGCACTGATCACGTGGCTCTCATGCACTGATCCCGTGTCTGATCATGCACTGATCACATAGCTATAATGCACTGATCACGTAACTGTGCATGCACAGATCACGTGCATATCATACACTGATCACGTGGCAGATCTTGCACTGATCACGTGACGGATCATGCACTGAGCAGGTGGCTATCATGCACTGATCACGTGGCTGATCATGCACTGATCATTTGACTGATCATGCACTGATCACGTAGCTATCATGCACTGTTCACGTGGCTGATCATACAGTGATCACAGGACTGATCATGCACTGATCACGTGGCTATCATTCACTGATCACGTGGCTGACCATGGACTGATCGCCTGACTGATCATGCACAGATCACGTCACTATCATGCATTGATCACATGACTGCGCATGCACTGATCACGTGCCTATCATGCACTGATCACTTGGCTGATCATACACTGATCACGTGACTGCGCATACACTGATCACGAGACTGATCATGCACTGATCACGTAGCTATAATGCACTGTTCACGTGACTGGGCATGCACTGATCACGTGGATATCATACCCTGATCACGTGACAGATCTTGCACTGATCAAGTGACTGATCATGAACTGATCAGGTGGCTATCATGCACTGATCACGTGGCTGATCAAGCACTGATCACGTGGCTGATCATACCCTCATCACGGGACTGATCATGCACTGATCACCTAGCGATCATGCACTGATCACGTGAATGATCATGCACTGATCATGTGACTGATCATGCACTGATCACGTAGCTATCATGCACTGATCAGGTGACTGCGTATGCACTGATCACCTGACTGATCATGCACTGATAACATGGCTATTATGCACTGATCACGTGGCTGATCCTGCACTGATCACGTAGCTATAATGCACAGTTCACGTGACTGCACATGCACTGTTCACGTGGATATCATACACTGATCACGTGTCAGATCTTGCACTGATCAAGTGATAATCATGCACTGATCAGTTGGCTATCATGCAGTGATCACGTGGCTATCATGCACTGATCACTTGACTGCGCATGCACTGATCACGTAACTGTATGCACTGATCACGTGGCTCTCATGCACTGATCACGTAGCTGATCATACACTGATCACGAGATTGATCATGCACTGATCACGGGGCTATCATGCACTGATCTCTTGACTGCGCATGCACTGATTACGTAACTGTATGCACTGATCACGTGACTGTCATGCACTGATCTCGAGGCTGATCATGCATTGAACTTTTGACTGATCATGCACTGATCACGTAGCTATCATGCACTGATCACGTGACTGCGTATGCACTGATCACGTGACTGATCATGCACTGATAACATGGCTAATATGCACTGATCATGTGGCTGATCATACACTGTTCAGGTAACTGATCATGCACTGATCACATGGCTCTCATGCACTGATCACGTGGCTGATCATGCACCTATCACATGACTGCGCATGCACTGACCACGTGGCTGATCATACACTGATCATGTGCCTGATCATACACTGATCACCTGGCCGATCATGCACTAATCACGTTGCTGATCATGAACTTATCACGTGACTGAGCATGCAGTGATCACATGTCTGAATGGCGCTGATCATTTCACTGATCATGTGCTGATCACGTGGCTATCATACACTGATGATGTGCCTCAGGAGGCAATAATCAAAGAGCTGAGAAGGCACGAATCATGCAAGCTGCAGGCAATAATCATGGACTTCAGCTGTGACGAATCATGCAGCTCAGCTGGCAATAATCAAGCAGATGAAAAGACAGGTATCACACGGCTCAGCTGGCAGTTATCAAGCAGATGAGCAGCCAGGAATCACGCAGCTCACCTGGCAATTATAAAACAGATTACCAGCCAGGAATCACGCAGCTCAGCTGGCAATTATCAAGCAGATGAGCAGGCAGGAATCACGCACCTTAGCTGGCAATTTTCAAGCAGCTGAACAGACATGAATCAGCCAGCAAGTAGGCCCTGATCACGTGACTGAGCACGGACTGTTCACATGGCTGATCCACACTCATCACGTGTTTGATCATGCACTGATTACATAGCTATCATTCACTGACCACTTGACTGTGCATGCACTGATCACATGGATGATCAAACACTGATCACGTGACTGATCATGCACTGACCACGTAGCTATCATGCACTGATCACGTGACTGCACATGCACATATCACGTGACTGATCATGCACTGATCACGTGGCTCATCATACACTGATCACGAGACTGATCATGCACTGATCACCAGGCTATCATGCACGGATCACGTAGCTGATCACGCACTGATCACGTGACTGATCATGCAATGATTACGTCCCTATCATGCACGAATCCCATGGTCTCATGCACTGATCACGTGGCTGATCATACACTGATCACGGGACTGGTCATGCACTGATCACGTGGCTATCATTCACTGATAAGTTGACTGCGCATGCACTGATCCTGTGACTGATCATGCAATGATCACGTCCCTATCATGCACTGATCACTTGACTGCACATGCAATGATAATGTGGATGATCATACACTTCGACGTGAAAGATTTTGCACTGATCATATGACTGATCATGCACTGATCACGTGGCTATCATGCACTGATCACATGCCTCTCACGCACTGAACACGTGAATGATCATGCACTGATCATGTGACTGATCATGCACTGATCAGGTGGCTGATCATGCACTGAGCCGGAAGCTTCAATTCACTGATCACATGGCTGCGCATGCACTGATCACGTGGATATCATACCCTGATCACGTGACAGATCTTGCACTGGTCACGTGACTGATCACACACTGATCAGGTGGCTATCATGCACTGAATACTTGGCTATCATGCACTGATCACGTGGCTATCATGCACTGATCTCTTGACTGCGCATGCACTGATTATGTAACTCTATGCACTGATCACATGACTGTCATGCACTGATCTCGAGGCTGATCATGCATTGAACTTTTGACTGATCATGCACTGATCACGTAGTTATCATGCACTGATCACGTGACTGCGTATGCACTGATCACGTGACTGATCATGTACTGATCACGTGGTTATTATGCACTGATCATGTGGCTGATCATACACTGTTCACGTAACTTACATGCACTGATCACGTGGCTCTCATGCACTGATCCCGTGTCTGATCATGCACTGATCACATAGCTATAATGCACTGATCACGTAACTGTGCATGCACAGATCACGTGCATATCATACACTGATCACGTGGCAGATCTTGCACTGATCACGTGACGGATCATGCACTGAGCAGGTGGCTATCATGCACTGATCACGTGGCTGATCATGCACTGATTATTTGACTGATCATGCACTGATCACGTAGCTATCATGCACTGTTCACGTGGCTGATCATACAGTGCTCACAGGACTGATCATGCACTGATCACGTGGCTATCATGCACTGATCACGTGGCTGACCATGGACTGATCGCCTGAATGTTCATTCACAGATCACGTCACTATCATGCATTGATCACATGACTGCGCATGCACTGATCAAGTGGATGATCATACACTGATCACAGGGCAGATCATGCACTGATCACGTGACTGATCATGCACTGATCACGTGCCTATCATGCACTGATCACTTGGCTGATCATACACTGATCACGTGACTGCGCATACACTGATCACGAGACTGATCATGCACTGATCACGTGGCTGATCAAGCACTGATCACGTAGCTATAATGCACTGTTCACATGACTGGGCATGCACTGATCACGTGGATATCATACCCTGATCACGTGACAGATCTTGCACTGATCAAGTGACTGATCATGAACTGATCAGGTGGCTATCATGCACTGATCACGTGGCTGATCAAGCACTGATCACGTGGCTGATCATACCCTCATCACGGGACTGATCATGCACTGATCACGTGGCTGATCCTGCACTGATCACGTAGCTATAATGCACAGTTCACGTGACTGCACATGCACTGTTCACGTGGATATCATACACTGATCACGTGTCAGATCTTGCACTGATCAAGTGATAATCATGCACTGATCAGTTGGCTATCATGCAGTGATCACGTGGCTATCATGCACTGATCACTTGACTGCGCATGCACTGATCACGTAACTGTATGCACTGATCACGTGGCTCTCATGCACTGATCACGTAGCTGATCATACACTGATCACGAGATTGATCATGCACTGATCACGGGGCTATCATGCACTGATCTCTTGACTGCGCATGCACTGATTACGTAACTGTATGCACTGATCACGTGACTGTCATGCACTGATCTCGAGGCTGATCATGCATTGAACTTTTGACTGATCATGCACTGATCACGTAGCTATCATGCACTGATCACGTGACTGCGTATGCACTGATAACGTGACTGATCATGCACTGATAACATGGCTATTATGCACTGATCCTGTGGCTGATCATACACTGTTCAGGTAACTGATCATGCACTGATCACATGGCTCTCATGCACTGATCATGTGGCTGATCATGCACCTATCACATGACTGCGCATGCACTGACCACGTGGCTGATCATACACTGATCATGTGCCTGATCATACACTGATCACCTGGCCGATCATGCACTAATCACGTTGCTGATCATGAACTTATCACGTGACTGAGCATGCAGTGATCACATGTCTGAATGGCGCTGATCATTTCACTGATCATATGCTGATCACGTGGCTATCATACACTGATGTTGTGCCTCAGGAGGCAATAATCAAAGAGCTGAGAAGGCACGAATCATGCAAACTGCAGGCAATAATCATGGACTTCAGCTGTGACGAATCATGCGGCTCAGCTGGCAATAATCAAGCATCTGAGAAGGCAGGAATCAAACGGCTCAGCTGGCAATGTTCAAGCAGATGAGCAGGCAGGAATCACGCAGCTCAGCTGGCAATAATCAAGCAGATGAAAAGACAGGTATCACACGGCTCAGCTGGCAATTATCAAGCAGATGAGCAGGTAGGAATCACGCAGCTCAGCTGGCAGTTATCAAGCAGATGAGCAGCCAGGAATCACGCAGCTCACCTGGCAATTATAAAACAGATTACCAGCCAGGAATCACGCAGCTCAGCTGGCAATTATCAAGCAGATGAGCAGGCAGGAATCACGCACCTTAGCTGGCAATTTTCAAGCAGCTGAACAGACATGAATCAGCCAGCAAGTAGGCCCTGATCACGTGACTGAGCACGGACTGTTCACATGGCTGATCCACACTCATCACGTGTTTGATCATGCACTGATTACATAGCTATCATTCACTGACCACTTGACTGTGCATGCACTGATCACATGGATGATCAAACACTGATCACGTGACTGATCATGCACTGATCACGTAGCTATCATGCACTGATCACGTGACTGCACATGCACATATCACGTGACTGATCATGCACTGATCACGTGGCTGATCATACACTGATCACGAGACTGATCATGCACTGATCACCAGGCTATCATGCACTGATCACGTAGCTGATCACGCACTGATCACGTGACTGATCATGCAATGATTACGTCCCTATCATGCACGAATCCCATGGTCTCATGCACTGATCACGTGGCTGATCATACACTGATCACGGGACTGATCATGCACTGATCACGTGGCTATCATTCACTGATAAGGTGACTGCGCATGCACTGATCCCGTGACTCATCATGCAATGATCACGTCGCTAGCATGCAATGATCACTTGACTGGGCATGCACTGATCACGTGGATGAACATACACTGATCACGTGACAGATATTGCACTGATCATGGGAGTGATCATGCACGGATCAGGTGGCTATCATGCGCTGATCACGTGGCTATCATTCACTGATCACGTGGCTGATCATGAACTATACATGTGACTGATCATGCAATGATCACGTAGCTATCATGCACTGATCACGTGACTGCGTATGCACTGATCACGTGACTGATCATGCACTGATCACGTGGTTATTATGCACTGATCAAGTGGCTGATCATACACTGTTCACGTAACTTACATGCACTGATCACGTGGCTCTCATGCACTGATCCCGTGTCTGATCATGCACTGATCACATAGCTATAATGCACTGATCACGTAACTGTGCATGCACAGATCACGTGCATATCATACACTGATCACGTGGCAGATCTTGCACTGATCACGTGACGGATCATGCACTGAGCAGGTGGCTATCATGCACTGATCACGTGGCTGATCATGCACTGATCATTTGACTGATCATGCACTGATCACGTAGCTATCATGCACTGTTCACGTGGCTGATCATACAGTGATCACAGGACTGATCATGCACTGATCACGTGGCTATCATTCACTGATCACGTGGCTGACCATGGACTGATCGCCTGACTGATCATGCACAGATCACGTCACTATCATGCATTGATCACATGACTGCGCATGCACTGATCACGTGCCTATCATGCACTGATCACTTGGACTGATCATACACTGACCACGTGACTGCGCATACACTGATCACGAGACTGATCATGCACTGATCACGTAGCTATAATGCACTGTTCACGTGACTGGGCATGCACTGATCACGTGGATATCATACCCTGATCACGTGACAGATCTTGCACTGATCAAGTGACTGATCATGAACTGATCAGGTGGCTATCATGCACTGATCACGTGGCTGATCAAGCACTGATCACGTGGCTGATCATACCCTCATCACGGGACTGATCATGCACTGATCACCTAGCGATCATGCACTGATCACGTGAATGATCATGCACTGATCATGTGACTGATCATGCACTGATCACGTAGCTATCATGCACTGATCAGGTGACTGCGTATGCACTGATCACCTGACTGATCATGCACTGATAACATGGCTATTATGCACTGATCACGTGGCTGATCCTGCACTGATCACGTAGCTATAATGCACAGTTCACGTGACTGCACATGCACTGTTCACGTGGATATCATACACTGATCACGTGTCAGATCTTGCACTGATCAAGTGATAATCATGCACTGATCAGTTGGCTATCATGCAGTGATCACGTGGCTATCATGCACTGATCACTTGACTGCGCATGCACTGATCACGTAACTGTATGCACTGATCACGTGGCTCTCATGCACTGATCACGTAGCTGATCATACACTGATCACGAGATTGATCATGCACTGATCACGGGGCTATCATGCACTGATCTCTTGACTGCGCATGCACTGATTACGTAACTGTATGCACTGATCACGTGACTGTCATGCACTGATCTCGAGGCTGATCATGCATTGAACTTTTGACTGATCATGCACTGATCACGTAGCTATCATGCACTGATTACGTGACTGCGTATGCACTGATCACGTGACTGATCATGCACTGATAACATGGCTAATATGCACTGATCATGTGGCTGATCATACACTGTTCAGGTAACTGATCATGCACTGATCACATGGCTCTCATGCACTGATCACGTGGCTGATCATGCACCTATCACATGACTGCGCATGCACTGACCACGTGGCTGATCATACACTGATCATGTGCCTGATCATACACTGATCACCTGGCCGATCATGCACTAATCACGTTGCTGATCATGAACTTATCACGTGACTGAGCATGCAGTGATCACATGTCTGAATGGCGCTGATCATTTCACTGATCATGTGCTGATCACGTGGCTATCATACACTGATGATGTGCCTCAGGAGGCAATAATCAAAGAGCTGAGAAGGCACGAATCATGCAAGCTGCAGGCAATAATCATGGACTTCAGCTGTGACGAATCATGCAGCTCAGCTGGCAATAATCAAGCAGATGAAAAGACAGGTATCACACGGCTCAGCTGGCAGTTATCAAGCAGATGAGCAGCCAGGAATCACGCAGCTCACCTGGCAATTATAAAACAGATTACCAGCCAGGAATCACGCAGCTCAGCTGGCAATTATCAAGCAGATGAGCAGGCAGGAATCACGCACCTTAGCTGGCAATTTTCAAGCAGCTGAACAGACATGAATCAGCCAGCAAGTAGGCCCTGATCACGTGACTGAGCACGGACTGTTCACATGGCTGATCCACACTCATCACGTGTTTGATCATGCACTGATTACATAGCTATCATTCACTGACCACTTGACTGTGCATGCACTGATCACATGGATGATCAAACACTGATCACGTGACTGATCATGCACTGATCACGTAGCTATCATGCACTGATCACGTGACTGCACATGCACATATCACGTGACTGATCATGCACTGATCACGTGGCTGATCATACACTGATCACGAGACTGATCATGCACTGATCACCAGGCTATCATGCACTGATCACGTAGCTGATCACGCACTGATCACGTGACTGATCATGCAATGATTACGTCCCTATCATGCACGAATCCCATGGTCTCATGCACTGATCACGTGGCTGATCATACACTGATCACGGGACTGATCATGCACTGATCACGTGGCTATCATTCACTGATAAGTTGACTGCGCATGCACTGATCCTGTGACTGATCATGCAATGATCACGTCCTATCATGCACTGATCACTTGACTGCACATGCAATGATAATGTGGATGATCATACACTTCGACGTGAAAGATTTTGCACTGATCATATGACTGATCATGCACTGATCACGTGGCTATCATGCACTGATCACATGCCTCTCACGCACTGAACAGTGAATGATCATGCACTGATCATGTGACTGATCATGCACTGATCAGGTGGCTGATCATGCACTGAGCCGGAAGCTTCAATTCACTGATCACATGGCTGCGCATGCACTGATCACGTGGATATCATACCCTGATCACGTGACAGATCTTGCACTGGTCACGTGACTGATCACACACTGATCAGGTGGCTATCATGCACTGAATACGTGGCTATCATGCACTGATCAACGTGGGCTTATGCACTGATCTCTTGACTGCGCAGCACTGATTTATGTAACTCTATGCACTGATCACATGACTGTCATGCACTGATCTCGAGGCTGATCATGCATTGAACTTTTGACTGATCAGTAAGCGTATCTATAGCACTGATCACGTGACTGCGTATGCACTGATCACGTGACTGATCATGCACTGATCACGTGGTTATTATGCACTGATCAAGTGGCTGATCATACACTGTTCACGTAACTTACATGCACTGATCACGTGGCTCTCATGCACTGATCCCGTGTCTGATCATGCACTGATCACATAGCTATAATGCACTGATCACGTAACTGTGCATGCACAGATCACGTGCATATCATACACTGATCACGTGGCAGATCTTGCACTGATCACGTGACGGATCATGCACTGAGCAGGTGGCTATCATGCATGATCACTGGCTGATCATGCACTGATCCATTTGACTGATCATGCACTGATCACGTAGCTATCATGCACTGTTCACGTGGCTGATCATACAGTGCTCACAGGACTGATCATGCACTGATCACGTGGCTATCATGCACTGATCACGTGGCTGACCATGGACTGATCGCGCTGATGTTCATTCACAGATCACGTCACTATCATGCTTGATCACATGACTGCGCATGCACTGATCAAGTGGATGATCATACACTGATCACAGGGCAGATCATGCACTGATCACGTGACTGATCATGCACTGATCACGTGCCTATCATGCACTGATCACTTGGCTGATCATACACTGATCACGTGACTGCGCAATACACTGATCACGAGACTGATCATGCACTGATCACGTGGCTGATCATGCACTGATCACGTAGCTATAATGCACTGTTCACATGACTGGGCATGCACTGATCACGTGGATATCATACCCTGATCACGTGACAGATCTTGCACTGATCAAGTGACTGATCATGAACTGATCAGGTGGCTATCATGCACTGATCACGTGGCTGATCAAGCACTGATCACGTGGCTGATCATACCCTCATCACGGGACTGATCATGCACTGATCACGTGGCTGATCCTGCACTGATCACGTAGCTATAATGCACAGTTCACGTGACTGCACATGCACTGTTCACGTGGATATCATACACTGATCACGTGTCAGATCTTGCACTGATCAAGTGATAATCATGCACTGATCAGTTGGCTATCATGCAGTGATCACGTGGCTATCATGCACTGATCACTTGACTGCGCATGCACTGATCACGTAACTGTATGCACTGATCACGTGGCTCTCATGCACTGATCACGTAGCTGATCATACACTGATCACGAGATTGATCATGCACTGATCACGGGGCTATCATGCACTGATCTCTTGACTGCGCATGCACTGATTACGTAACTGTATGCACTGATCACGTGACTGTCATGCACTGATCTCGAGGCTGATCATGCATTGAACTTTTGACTGATCATGCACTGATCACGTAGCTATCATGCACTGATCACGTGACTGCGTATGCACTGATCACGTGACTGATCATGCACTGATAACATGGCTATTATGCACTGATCATGTGGCTGATCATACACTGTTCAGGTAACTGATCATGCACTGATCACATGGCTCTCATGCACTGATCGTGGCTGATCATGCACCTATCACATGACTGCGCATGCACTGACCACGTGGCTGATCATACACTGATCATGTGCCTGATCATACACTGATCACCTGGCCGATCATGCACTAATCACGTTGCTGATCATGAACTTATCACGTGACTGAGCATGCAGTGATCACATGTCTGAATGGCGCTGATCATTTCACTGATCATGTGCTGATCACGTGGCTATCATACACTGATGATGTGCCTCAGGAGGCAATAATCAAAGAGCTGAGAAGGCACGAATCATGCAACTGCAGGCAATAATCATGGACTTCAGCTGTGACGAATCATGCGGCTCAGCTGGCAATAATCAAGCATCTGAGAAGGCAGGAATCAAACCGGCTCAGCTGGCAATGTTCAAGCAGATGAGCAGGCAGGAATCACGCAGCTCAGCTGGCAATAATCAAGCAGATGAAAGACAGGTATACACGGCTCAGCTGGCAATTATCAAGCAGATGAGCAGGTAGGAATCACGCAGCTCAGCTGGCAGTTATCAAGCAGATGAGCAGCCCAGGAATCACCAGCTCACCTGGCAATTATAAAACAGATTACCAGCCAGGAATCACGCAGCTCAGCTGGCAATTATCAAGCAGATGAGCAGGCAGGAATCACGCACCTTAGCTGGCAATTTTCAAGCAGCTGAACAGACATGAATCAGCCAGCAAGTAGGCCCTGATCACGTGACTGAGCACGGACTGTTCACATGGCTGATCCACACTCATCACGTGTTTGATCATGCACTGATTACATAGCTATCATTCACTGACCACTTGACTGTGCATGCACTGATCACATGGATGATCAAACACTGATCACGTGACTGATCATGCACTGATCACGTAGCTATCATGCACTGATCACGTGACTGCAACATGCACATATCACGTGACTGATC
>NW_020868136.1:0-25565 GCF_003369695.1 Bos indicus x Bos taurus
ACGTGATCAGTGCATGCACAGTCAGGTGATCAGTGTATGATCAGCTTCGTGAACAGTGCATGATCAGCACGTGATCAGTGCATGATGAGGCAGGTGAACAGTGAATGATCAGCCACATGATCAGTGCATGCAACAGTCACGTGATCAGTGTATGATCAGCTTCGTGATCAGTGTATGGATCAGCCACTGATCAGTGCATGATCACACCACGTGATCAGTGCATGATCAGCCACGTGATCAGTGCATGCACGGTCATGTGATTAGGTGTATGAGCAGCTTGGTGATCAGTGAATGATCAGCCATGTGAAGAGTGCTTGATCAGTCACGTTATGGTGCATGCTCAGTCACAATCAGTACATGATCAACCACTTTATCAGTGCATGATAGCCACGTGATCAGTGCATGATAGCTACGTGATCAGTGCATGATCATCACGTGATCAGTGCATGATCATTCACGTGATCAGTGCATGATCAGCCACGTGGTCAGTGCATGATCAGCGACGTGATCAGTGTATGATCAGCCACGTGATCATTGCATGCATGCGCAGTCACGTGATCAGTGTACGATAGCCACATTATCAGTGCATGAAAGCCAACTGATCAGAGCATGATCTCTCACGTGGTGAGTGTATGATCATCCACGTGATCAGTGCATGCGCAGTCTCGTGATCAGTGTATGATCAGGCACGTGATCAGTGCATGATAGCCACGTGATCAGTGCATGATAGCTACGTGATCAGTGCATGATCATTCACGTGATCAGTGCATGATCAGCCACGTGATCAGTGCAGGATCCACAACGTGATTAGTGCATGATCAGCCACGTGATCAGTTCATGATAGCCAGGTGATCAGTGCATGATCAGTCACGTGTTCAGCGTATGATCATCCACGTGCTCAGTGCATGGGCAGTCATGTGATCAGTGAATGATAGCCATGTGATCAGTGCATGATCAGTCACGTAATAACTGTTATGATCAGTAACGTCAAGAGTGCATGCTCAGTCACGTGATGAGGGACTGCTTGAGCTGCGTGGATTCCTGGCTGATGAGCTGCTTGACATTGCCAACTGTGGCTGCGTGCGTCCTGCCTTACTCATCTGCTTGATTATTGCCAGCTGAGCTGCGTGATTCCTGCCTCCTCATCTGCTTGACAATATTCAGCTGAGACGTGTGATTCCTGCCTGCTCAGCTGCTTGATTATTGCCAGCTGAGCTGCATGATTGGTCACAGCTGAAGTCCATGATTTTTGCCTGCTGATTGCGTGATTCGTGGCTCCTCAGCTCTTTGATTATTGCCTCATGAGGCACATCATCAGTGCATGATAGCCAAGTGATCAGCTCATGATCAGTCACATGATCAGCGCCATTCAGACATGTGATCACTGCATGCTCAGTCACGTGATCAGCTCATATTCAGCAACGGGATTAGTGCATCATCAGCCATTGTGATCAGTGCATGATCAACCACGTGATCAGTGTATGATCACCACGTGATGAGTGCATGATCAGCCACGTGATGAGTGCATGATCCTCAAAGTATTAGTGATGACCAGAAACATGATCAGCGTATGATCAGCCACGTGATCAGTGCATGATCATCCACGTGATCAGCACATGCACAGTCACGTGATCAGTGTATGATCACCTTCGTGATCAGTGCATGATCACCCACGTGATCAGTGCATGATAAGCCACGTGGTCACGTATGATCAGGCACGTGATCAGTGGCATGTGTAGTCACGTGATCACTGTATATGATCAGCCACGTGTTCAGTGCATGATAGACAAGTGATCAATGCATGATGCTACGTGATCAGTGCCATGCTCAGTCACATGAGCAGTGCATGATCAGCCACGTGATCAATCATGATAGCCACCTGATCATTGTCCACAATTACATGATCAGTGCATGTGCAGTCCGTGATTAGTGCATGTGAAATCACGTGATCAGTGTATGATCAGCCAGGTGATGAGTGCATGATCCGCACGTGATTAGTGCATGATCAGCCATGTGATCAGTGCATGATCAGACACGTGATCAGTGCATGATCAGCCACATGATCAGTGCATGCACAGTCAAATGATCAGCGTATGATCAGGTTCGTGAACAGTGCTATGATCAGCCACGTGATCAGTCCATGTTCAGCCACGTGATCAGTGCATGATGAGGCAGGTGAACGTGAATGATCAGCCACGTGATCAGTGCATGATCATCCACGTGATCAGCACATGCACAGTCACGTGATAAGTGTATGATCAGCTTCGTGATCAGTGCATGATCAGTCATGTGATCAGTGCATGATTAGTCACGTGATCAGTGCATGACAGCCACGTGATCAGTGCATGCACAGGCAGGTGATCAGTGTATGATCAGCTTCGTGATGAGTGCATGATCAGCCACGTGATCACTGCATGATCAGGCACGTGATCAGTGCATTATCAGTAATGTGATCAGTGTATGATTAGCCCCGTGGTCATTGCATGAACAGCCACATGAATAGTGTATGATCAGCCACGGATCAGTGCAGGATCTGCAACGTGATTAGTGCATTATCAGTCACTTGATCAGTGTATGATCAGCCACGTGATCAGGGCAAGATCACCCATGTGATCAGTGCATGATCAGCCAGGTGTTCAGTGCATGCACGGTCCCGTGATCAGTGTATGATCAGCTTGGTGATCAGTGCATGATCAGCCATGTTATCAGTGCATGATCAGGCACGTGAATAGTGCTTAATCAGTCACGTTATCGGTGCATGCTCAGTCACATGATCAGTGCATGATCAACCACTTTATCAGTGCATTTTCAGCCACATGATCAGTGCATGATCAGTCACGTGATCAGTGTTTGATCATCCACATAATCAGTGAATGTGCAGTCACGTGATCAGTGCAGGATCAGTCACGTGATCAGTGTATGATCATCCACATAATCAGTGCATGAGCAGCACGTGATCAGTGTGATCCACGTGATCATGTATGATCAGCCAGGTGATCATTGATTGCATGCGCAGTCATGTGATCAGTGTACGATAGCCACATTATCAGTGCATGAAAGCCAACTGATCAGTGCAAGAAATGTCACGTGGTGAGAGTATGATCATCCACGTGATCAGTGCATGCACAGTCTCATGATCAGTGTATGATCAGGCACGTGATCAGTGCATGATAGCCACGTGATCAGTGCATGATAGCCACCTGTGCAGTGCATGATCAACAACGTGGTTAGTGCATGATCAGCCACGTGATCAGTGCAGATCAGCCACGTGATCAGTGCATGATCAGCCACGTGATCAGTGCATGTGCAGTCACGTGATCAGTGTATGAAAAGTCACGTGATCAGTGCATGATCAGGCACATGAAGAGTGCATGACCAGTCACGTGATTAGTGTATGATAGCCTGGTTATCAGCGCATGATCAGCCACGTGATCAGTGCATGATCAGTCATGTGATCAGTGCAGGCACAGTCCGGTGATCAGTGTATGATCAGCTTCGTGATCAGTGCATGATCAGCCACGTGATCATAGCATGGTCATTCATGTGATAACTGCATGATCAGGCACGTGATCAGTGCGTGATCAGTCACGTGATCAGTGTCTGATCAGCCACGGAATCAGTGCAAGGTAGCCACGTGATCAGTGCATGATCAGTCATGTGATATGTGCATGATCAGCCACGGGTTCTGTGCATGATAGCCATGTGATCAGGGCATGATAGCTACGTGACCAGAGAATGAAGAGCCACGTGTTCAGTGCATGATAGGCAAGTGATCAATGCATGATAGCTACGTGATCAGTGCATGCTCAGTCACATGAGCAGTGCAAGATCAGCCACGTGATCAGTGCATGATAGCCACGTGATCATTGTCGACAATTACGTGATCAGTGCATGTGCAGTCACCTGATTAGTGCATGATAGACACGTGATCAGTGTATGATAGACACGTGTCAGTGCATGATCAGTCACGTGCTCAGTGCATGTGAAATCACGTGATCAGTGTATGATCAGCCACGTGATGAGTGCATGATCCGCAACGTGATCAGTGCATGCACAGTCAGGTGATCAGTGTATGATCAGCTTCGTGAACAGTGCATGATCAGCCACGTGATCATTGCATGATCAGGCACGTGATCAGAGCATGGTCATTCATGTGATAAGTGCATGATGAGGCACGTGATCAGTGCATGATCAGGCACGTGATCAGTGCGTGATCAGTCACATGATCAGTGCATGATCAGCCACGTGATTAGTGTATGATAAGCCACGTGATCAATGCATAATATGTAACGTGATCAGTGCATGATAGCCACGTGATCAGTGCATGATTTGTCACGAGATCTGTGCATGCGCAGTTACGTGATCAGTGTATGATCAGCTTCGTGATCAGGGCATGATTAGTTACGTGAACAATGTATGATTAGCCAGTTGATCAGTGCATGATAGCCACGGAAACAGTGCATGAACAGGTACATGATCACCTCATGCGCAGTCACGTCATCAGTGCCTGATAGACACGTGATCAGTGCATGATAGCCACCTGATCAGTGCATGATCACCCACGTGATCAGTGCATGATCAGCCACGTGATCAGTGCACGATCAGGCACGTGAAGAGTGCATGATCAGTCACGTGATGAGTGTATGATCAACCATGTGTTCAGTGCATGATAGACAAGTGATCAATGCATGATAGCTACGTGATCTGTGCATGCTCAGTCACATGAGCAGTGCATGATCAGCCACGTGATCAGTGCATGATCAGGCACGTGATCAGTGTATGATCAGCCACGTGATCAGTGCAGGATCCACAACGTGATTAGTGCATTATCAGTCACGTGATCAGTGTATGATCAGCCACGTGATCAGTTCATGATAGCCAGGTGATCAGTGCATGATCAGTCACTATTTCAGTGTATGATCATCCACATAATCAGTGAATGTGCAGTCACGTGATCAGTGCAGGATCAGTCACGTGATCAGTGCGTGATCAGTCACGTCATCAGTGTATGATCATCCACATACTCAGTGCATAAGCAGTCACGTGATGAGTGTACAATAGCCACATTATCAGTGCATGGTCTGTCACATGGTGAGTGTATGAACATCCACGTGATCAGTGCATGCGCAGTCTCGTGACCAGTGTATGATCAGGCACGTGATCAGTGCATGATAGCCACGTGACCAGTGCATGAAAGCCACCTGAGCAGTGCATGATCAGCAACGTGATTAGTGCATGATCCGCCACGTGATCAGTGCATGATCAGCCACGTGATCACTGTATGATCAGCCACGTGATCAGTGCATATGCAGTCACGTGATCAGTGTATGAAAAGCCACATGGTCAGTGCATGATCAGGCACGTGAAGAGTGCATGATCAGTCACGTGATTAGTGTATGATAACCTGGTTATGAGCGCATGATCAGCCACGTGATCAGTGCATGATCAGTCATGTGATCAGTGCATGCACAGTCAGGTGATCAGTGTATGATCAGCTTCGTGATCAGTGCATGATCAGCCACGTGATCATTGCATGATCAGGCACGTGATCAGAGCATGGTCATTCATGTGATAAGTGCATGATGAGGCACGTGATCAGTGCATGATCAGGCACGTGATCAGTGCATGATAGCCACGTGATCAGTGCATGATAGCTACGTGATCAGTGCATGATCATTCACGTGATCAGTGCATGATCATTCACGTGATCAGTGCATGATAAGCCACGTGGTCAGTGCATGATCAGCGACGTGATCAGTGTATGATCAGCCACGTGATCATTGCATGCATGCGCAGTCACGTGATCAGTGTACGATAGCCACATTATCAGTGCATGAAAGCCAACTGATCAGAGCATGATCTCTCACGTGGTGAGTGTATGATCATCCACGTGATCAGTGCATGCGCAGTCTCGTGATCAGTGTATGATCAGGCACGTGATCAGTGCATGATAGCCACGTGATCAGTGCATGATAGCTACGTGATCAGTGCATGATCATTCACGTGATCAGTGCATGATCAGCCACGTGATCAGTGCAGGATCCACAACGTGATTAGTGCATGATCAGTCACGTGATCAGTTCATGATAGCCAGGTGATCAGTGCATGATCAGTCACGTGTTCAGCGTATGATCATCCACGTGCTCAGTGCATGGGCAGTCATGTGATCAGTGAATGATAGCCATGTGATCAGTGCATGATCAGTCACGTAATAACTGTATGATCAGTAACGTCAAGAGTGCATGCTCAGTCACGTGATGAGGGACTGCTGAGCTGCGTGATTCCTGGCTGATGAGCTGCTTGACAATTGCCAACTGTGCTGCGTGCGTCCTGCCTGCTCATCTGCTTGATTATTGCCAGCTGAGCTGCGTGATTCCTGCCTCCTCATCTGCTTGACAATATTCAGCTGAGACGTGTGATTCCTGCCTGCTCAGCTGCTTGATTATTGCCAGCTGAGCTGCATGATTGGTCACAGCTGAAGTCCATGATTTTTGCCTGCTGATTGCGTGATTCGTGGCTCCTCAGCTCTTTGATTATTGCCTCATGAGGCACATCATCAGTGCATGATAGCCAAGTGATCAGCTCATGATCAGTCACATGATCAGCGCCATTCAGACATGTGATCACTGCATGCTCAGTCACGTGATCAGCTCATATTCAGCAACGGGATTAGTGCATCATCAGCCATGTGATCAGTGCATGATCAACCACGTGATCAGTGTATGATCACCACGTGATGAGTGCATGATCAGCCACGTGATGAGTGCATGATCCTCAAAGTAATTAGTGCATGACCAGAAACATGATCAGCGTATGATCAGCCACGTGATCAGTGCATGATCATCCACGTGATCAGCACATGCACAGTCACGTGATCAGTGTATGATCACCTTCGTGATCAGTGCATGATCACCCACGTGATCAGTGCATGATAAGCCACGTGGTCACTGTATGATCAGGCACGTGATCAGTGCATGTGTAGTCACGTGATCACTGTATGATCAGCCACGTGTTCAGTGCATGATAGACAAGTGATCAATGCATGATAGCTACGTGATCAGTGCATGCTCAGTCACATGAGCAGTGCATGATCAGCCACGTGATCAATTCATGATAGCCACCTGATCATTGTCCACAATTACATGATCAGTGCATGTGCAGTCACGTGATTAGTGCATGTGAAATCACGTGATCAGTGTATGATCAGCCAGGTGATGAGTGCATGATCCGCAACGTGATTAGTGCATGATCAGCCATGTGATCAGTGCATGATCAGACACGTGATCAGTGCATGATCAGCCACATGATCAGTGCATGCACAGTCAAATGATCAGCGTATGATCAGGTTCGTGAACAGTGCATGATCAGCCACGTGATCAGTCCATGTTCAGCCACGTGATCAGTGCATGATGAGGCAGGTCAACAGTGAATGATCAGCCACGTGATCAGTGCATGATCATCCACGTGATCAGCACATGCACAGTCACGTGATAAGTGTATGATCAGCTTCGTGATCAGTGCATGATCAGTCATGTGATCAGTGCATGATTAGTCACGTGATCAGTGCATGACAGCCACGTGATCAGTGCATGCACAGGCAGGTGATCAGTGTATGATCAGCTTCGTGATCAGTGCATGATCAGCCACGTGATCACTGCATGATTAGGCACGTGATCAGTGCATTATCAGTAATGTGATCAGTGTATGATTAGCCCCGTGGTCATTGCATGAACAGCCACATGAATAGTGTATGATCAGCCACGTGATCAGTGCAGGATCTGCAACGTGATTAGTGCATTATCAGTCACTTGATCAGTGTATGATCAGCCACGTGATCAGGGCAAGATCACCCATGTGATCAGTGCATGATCAGCCAGGTGTTCAGTGCATGCACGGTCCCGTGATCAGTGTATGATCAGCTTGGTGATCAGTGCATGATCAGCCATGTTATCAGTGCATGATCAGGCACGTGAATAGTGCTTAATCAGTCACGTTATCGGTGCATGCTCAGTCACATGATCAGTGCATGATCAACCACTTTATCAGTGCATTTTCAGCCACATGATCAGTGCATGATCAGTCACGTGATCAGTGTTTGATCATCCACATAATCAGTGAATGTGCAGTCACGTGATCAGTGCAGGATCAGTCACGTGATCAGTGTATGATCATCCACATAATCAGTGCATGAGCAGTCACGTGATCAGTGCATGATCAGCCACGTGATCAGTGTATGATCAGCCAGGTGATCATTGATTGCATGCGCAGTCATGTGATCAGTGTACGATAGCCACATTATCAGTGCATGAAAGCCAACTGATCAGTGCAAGAAATGTCACGTGGTGAGAGTATGATCATCCACGTGATCAGTGCATGCACAGTCTCATGATCAGTGTATGATCAGGCACGTGATCAGTGCATGATAGCCACGTGATCAGTGCATGATAGCCACCTGTGCAGTGCATGATCAACAACGTGGTTAGTGCATGATCAGCCACGTGATCAGTGCATGATCAGCCACGTGATCAGTGCATGATCAGCCACGTGATCAGTGCATGTGCAGTCACGTGATCAGTGTATGAAAAGTCACGTGATCAGTGCATGATCAGGCACATGAAGAGTGCATGATCAGTCACGTGATTAGTGTATGATAGCCTGGTTATCAGCGCATGATCAGCCACGTGATCAGTGCATGATCAGTCATGTGATCAGTGCAGGCACAGTCAGGTGATCAGTGTATAATCAGCTTCGTGATCAGTGCATGATCAGCCACGTGATCATAGCATGATCAGGCACGTGATCATAGCATGGTCATTCATGTGATAACTGCATGATCAGGCACGTGATCAGTGCGTGATCAGTCACGTGATCAGTGTGTGATCAGCCACGGGATCAGTGCAAGGTAGCCACGTGATCAGTGCATGATCAGTCATGTGATATGTGCATGATCAGCCACGGGTTCTGTGCATGATAGCCATGTGATCAGGGCATGATAGCTACGTGACCAGAGAATGAAGAGCCACGTGTTCAGTGCATGATAGGCAAGTGATCAATGCATGATAGCTACGTGATCAGTGCATGCTCAGTCACATGAGCAGTGCAAGATCAGCCACGTGATCAGTGCATGATAGCCACGTGATCATTGTCGACAATTACGTGATCAGTGCATGTGCAGTCACCTGATTAGTGCATGATAGACACGTGATCAGTGTATGATAGACACGTGTCAGTGCATGATCAGTCACGTGCTCAGTGCATGTGAAATCACGTGATCAGTGTATGATCAGCCACGTGATGAGTGCATGATCCGCAACGTGATCAGTGCATGCACAGTCAGGTGATCAGTGTATGATCAGCTTCGTGAACAGTGCATGATCAGCCACGTGATCAGTGCATGATGAGGCAGGTGAACAGTGAATGATCAGCCACATGATCAGTGCATGCACAGTCACGTGATCAGTGTATGATCAGCTTCGTGATCAGTGTATGATCAGCCACTGATCAGTGCATGATCACCCACGTGATCAGTGCATGATCAGCCACGTGATCAGTGCATGCACGGTCATGTGATTAGTGTATGAGCAGCTTGGTGATCAGTGAATGATCAGCCATGTGAAGAGTGATTGATCAGTCACGTTATCGGTGCATGCTCAGTCACATAATCAGTACATGATCAACCACTTTATCAGTGCATGGTCAGCCACAAGATCAGTGCATGATCAGGCACGTGATCCATGTATGATCATCCACATAATCAGTGCATGATAGCCATGGGATCAGTCCATGATCAGCCACGTGGTCAGTGCATGATCAGCGACGTGATCAGTGTATGATCAGCCACGTGATCATTGCATCCATGCGCAGTCACGTGATCAGTGTACTATAGCCACATTATCAGTGCATGAAAGCCAACTGATCAGAGCATGATCTCTCACGTGGTGAGTGTATGATCATCCACGTGATCAGTGCATGCGCAGTCTCGTGATCAGTGTATGATCAGGCACGTGATCAGTGCATGATAGCCACGTGATCAGTGCATGATAGCTACGTGATCAGTGCATGATCATTCACGTGATCAGTGCATGATCAGCCACGTGATCAGTGCAGGATCCACAACGTGATTAGTGCATGATCAGTCACGTGATCAGTTCATGATAGCCGGGTGATCAGTGCATGATCAGTCACGTGTTCAGCGTATGATCATCCACGTGCTCAGTGCATGGGCAGTCATGTGATCAGTGAATGATAGCCATGTGATCAGTGCATGATCAGTCACGTAATAACTGTATGATCAGTAACGTCAAGAGTGCATGCTCAGTCACGTGATGAGGGACTGCTGAGCTGCGTGATTCCTGGCTGATGAGCTGCTTGACAATTGCCAACTGTGCTGCGTGCGTCCTGCCTGCTCATCTGCTTGATTATTGCCAGCTGAGCTGCGTGATTCCTGCCTCCTCATCTGCTTGACAATATTCAGCTGAGACGTGTGATTCCTGCCTGCTCAGCTGCTTGATTATTGCCAGCTGAGCTGCATGATTGGTCACAGCTGAAGTCCATGATTTTTGCCTGCTGATTGCGTGATTCGTGGCTCCTCAGCTCTTTGATTATTGCCTCATGAGGCACATCATCAGTGCATGATAGCCAAGTGATCAGCTCATGATCAGTCACATGATCAGCGCCATTCAGACATGTGATCACTGCATGCTCAGTCACGTGATCAGCTCATATTCAGCAACGGGATTAGTGCATCATCAGCCATGTGATCAGTGTATGATCACCACGTGATCAGTGCATGATCAGCCACGTGATGAGTGCATGATCCTCAAAGTAATTAGTGCATGACCAGAAACGTGATCAGCGTATGATCAGCCACGTGATCAGTGCATGATCATCCACGTGATCAGCACATGCACAGTCACGTGATCAGTGTATGATCACCTTCGTGATCAGTGCATGATCACCCACGTGATCAGTGCATGATAAGCCACGTGGTCACTGTATGATCAGGCTCGTGATCAGTGCATGTGTAGTCACGTGATCACTGTATGATCAGCCACGTGTTCAGTGCATGATAGACAAGTGATCAATGCATGATAGCTACGTGATCAGTGCATGCTCAGTCACATGAGCAGTGCATGATCAGCCACATGATCAATTCATGATAGCCACCTGATCATTGTCCACAATTACGTGATCAGTGCATGTGCAGTCACGTGATTAGTGCATGTGAAATCACGTGATCAGTGTATGATCAGCCAGGTGATGAGTGCATGATCCGCAACGTGATTAGTGCATGATCAGCCATGTGATCAGTGCATGATCAGACACGTGATCAGTGCATGATCAGCCACATGATCAGTGCATGCACAGTCAAATGATCAGCGTATGATCAGGTTCGTGAACAGTGCATGATCAGCCACGTGATCAGTCCATGTTCAGCCACGTGATCAGTGCATGATGAGGCAGGTGAACAGTGAATGATCAGCCACGTGATCAGTGCATGATCATCCACGTGATCAGCACATGCACAGTCACGTGATAAGTGTATGATCAGCTTCGTGATCAGTGCATGATCCGTCATGTGATCAGTGCATAATTAGTCACGTGATCAGTGCATGACAGCCACATGATCCGTGCATGCACAGGCAGGTGATCCGTGTATGATCAGCTTCGTGATGAGTGCATGATCATGCACGTGATCACTGCATGATCAGGCACGTGATCAGTGCATTATCAGTAATGTGATCAGTGTATGATTAGCCCCGTGGTCATTGCATGAACAGCCACATGAATAGTGTATGATCAGCCACGTGATCAGTGCAGGATCTGCAACGTGATTAGTGCATTATCAGTCACATGATCAGTGTATGATCAGCCACGTGATCAGGGCAAGATCACCCATGTGATCAGTGCATGATCAGCCAGGTGTTCAGTGCATGCACGGTCCCGTGATCAGTGTATGATCAGCTTGGTGATCAGTGCATGATCAGCCATGTTATCAGTGCATGATCAGGCACGTGAATAGTGCTTAATCAGTCACGTTATCGGTGCATGCTCAGTCACATGATCAGTGCATGATCAACCACTTTATCAGTGCATTTTCAGCCACATGATCAGTGCATGATCAGTCACGTGATCAGTGTTTGATCATCCACATAATCAGTGAATGTGCAGTCACGTGATCAGTGCAGGATCAGTCACGTGATCAGTGTATGATCATCCACATAATCAGTGCATGAGCAGCCACGTGATCAGTGTATGATCAGCCAGGTGATCATTGATTGCATGCGCAGTCATGTGATCAGTGTACGATAGCCACATTATCAGTGCATGAAAGCCAACTGATCAGTGCAAGATCTGTCACGTGGTGAGAGTATGATCATCCACGTGATCAGTGCATGCACAGTCTCATGATCAGTGTATGATCAGGCACGTGATCAGTGCATGATAGCCACGTGATCAGTGCATGATAGCCACCTGTGCAGTGCATGATCAACAACGTGGTTAGTGCATGATCAGCCACGTGATCAGTGCATGATCAGCCACGTGATCAGTGCATGATCAGCCACGTGATCAGTGCATGTGCAGTCACGTGATCAGTGTATGAAAAGTCACGTGATCAGTGCATGATCAGGCACATGAAGAGTGCATGATCAGTCACGTGATTAGTGTATGATAGCCTGGTTATCAGCGCATGATCAGCCACGTGATCAGTGCATGATCAGTCATGTGATCAGTGCAGGCACAGTCAGGTGATCAGTGTATGATCAGCTTCGTGATCAGTGCATGATCAGCCACGTGATCATTGCATGATCAGGCACGTGATCATAGCATGGTCATTCATGTGATAACTGCATGATCAGGCACATGATCAGTGCGTGATCAGTCACGTGATCAGTGTATGATCAGCCACGGGATCAGTGCAAGGTAGCCACGTGATCAGTGCATGATCAGTCATGTTATATGTGCATGATCAGCCACGGGTTCTGTGCATGATAGCCATGTGATCAGGGCATGATAGCTACGTGACCAGAGAATGAAGAGCCACGTGTTCAGTGCATGATAGGCAAGTGATCAATGCATGATAGCTACGTGATCAGTGCATGCTCAGTCACATGAGCAGTGCAAGATCAGCCACGTGATCAGTGCATGATAGCCACGTGATCATTGTCGACAATTACGTGATCAGTGCATGTGCAGTCACCTGATTAGTGCATGATAGACACGTGATAAGTGTATGATAGACACGTGTCAGTGCATGATCAGTCACGTGCTCAGTGCATGTGAAATCACGTGATCAGTGTATGATCAGCCACGTGATGAGTGCATGATCCGCAACGTGATCCGTGCATGCACAGTCAGGTGATCAGTGTATGATCAGCTTCGTGAACAGTGCATGATCAGCCACGTGATCAGTGCATGATGAGGCAGGTGAACAGTGAATGATCAGCCATATGATCAGTGCATGCACAGTCACGTGATCAGTGTATGATCAGCTTCGTGATCAGTGTATGATCAGCCACTGATCAGTGCATGATCACCCACGTGATCAGTGCATGATCAGCCACGTGATCAGTGCATGCACGGTCATGTGATTAGTGTATGAGCAGCTTGGTGATCAGTGAATGATCAGCCATGTGAAGAGTGCTTGATCAGTCACGTTATTGGTGCATGCTCAGTCACATAATCAGTACATGATCAACCACTTTATCAGTGCATGGTCAGCCACAAGATCAGTGCATGATCAGGTACGTGGTCCATGTATGATCATCCACATAACCAGTGCATGATAGCCATGGGATCAGTGCATGATCAGCCACGTGGTCAGTGCATGATCAGCAACGTGATCAGTGTATGATCAGCCACGTGATCATTGCATGCATGCGCAGTCACGTGATCAGTGTACGATAGCCACATTATCAGTGCATGAAAGCCAACTGATCAGAGCATGATCTCTCACGTGGTGAGTGTATGATCATCCACGTCATCAGTGCATGCGCAGTCTCGTGATCAGTGTATGATCAGGCACGTGATCAGTGCATGATAGCCACGTGATCAGTGCATGATAGCTACGTGATCAGTGCATGATCATTCACGTGATCAGTGCATGATCAGCCACGTGATCAGTGCAGGATCCACAACGTGATTAGTGCATGATCAGTCACGTGATCAGTTCATGATAGCCGGGTGATCAGTGCATGATCAGTCACGTGTTCAGCGTATGATCATCCACGTGCTCAGTGCATGGGCAGTCATGTGATCAGTGAATGATAGCCATGTGATCAGTGCATGATCAGTCACGTAATAACTGTATGATCAGTAACGTCAAGAGTGCATGCTCAGTCACGTGATGAGGGACTGATGAGCTGCGTGATTCCTGGCTGATGAGCTGCTTGACAATTGCCAACTGTGCTGCGTGCGTCCTGCCTGCTCATCTGCTTGATTATTGCCAGCTGAGCTGCGTGATTCCTGCCTCCTCATCTGCTTGACAATATTCAGCTGAGACGTGTGATTCCTGCCTGCTCAGCTGCTTGATTATTGCCAGCTGAGCTGCATGATTGGTCACAGCTGAAGTCCATGATTTTTGCCTGCTGATTGCGTGATTCGTGGCTCCTCAGCTCTTTGATTATTGCCTCATGAGGCACATCATCAGTGCATGATAGCCAAGTGATCAGCTCATGATCAATCACATGATCAGCGCCATTCAGACATGTGATCACTGCATGCTCAGTCACGTGATCAGCTCATATTCAGCAACGGGATTAGTGCATCATCAGCCATGTGATCAGTGCATGATCAACCACGTGATCAGTGTATGATCACCACATGATCAGTGCATGATCAGCCACGTGATGAGTGCATGATCCTCAAAGTAATTAGTGCATGACCAGAAACGTGATCAGCGTATGATCAGCCACGTGATCAGTGCATGATCATCCACGTGATCAGCACATGCACAGTCACGTGATCAGTGTATGATCAGCTTCGTGATCAGTGCATGATCACCCACGTGATCAGTGCATGATAAGCCACGTGGTCACTGTATGATCAGGCACGGGATCAGTGCATGTGTAGTCACGTGATCACTGTATGATCAGCCACGTGTTCAGTGCATGATAGACAAGTGATCAATGCATGATAGCTACGTGATCAGTGCATGCTCAGTCACATGAGCAGTGCATGATCAGCCACGTGATCAATTCATGATAGCCACCTGATCATTGTCCACAATTACATGATCAGTGCATATGCAGTCACATGATTAGTGCATGTGAAATCACGTGATCAGTGTATGATCAGCCAGGTGATGAGTGCATGATCCGCAACGTGATTAGTGCATGATCAGCCATGTGATCAGTGCATGATCAGACACGTGATCAGTGCATGATCAGCCACATGATCAGTGCATGCACAGTCAAATGATCAGCGTATGATCAGGTTCGTGAACAGTGCATGATCAGCCACGTGATCAGTCCATGTTCAGCCACGTGATCAGTGCATGATGAGGCAGGTGAACAGTGAATGATCAGCCACGTGATCAGTGCATTATCATCCACGTGATCAGCACATGCACAGTCACGTGATAAGTGTATGATCAGCTTCGTGATCAGTGCATGATCAGTCATGTGATCAGTGCATGATTAGTCACGTGATCAGTGCATGACAGCCACATGATCAGTGCATGCACAGTCACATGATCCGTGTATGATCAGCTTCGTGATGAGTGCATGATCAGCCACGTGATCACTGCATGATCAGGCACGTGATCAGTGCATTATCAGTAATGTGATCAGTGTATGATTAGCCCCGTGGTCATTGCATGAACAGCCACATGAATAGTGTATGATCAGCCACGTGATCAGTGCAGGATCTGCAACGTGATTAGTGCATTATCAGTCACGTGATCAGTGTATGATCAGCCACGTGATCAGGGCAAGATCACCCATGTGATCAGTGCATGATCAGCCAGGTGTTCAGTGCATGCACGGTCCCGTGATCAGTGTATGATCAGCTTGGTGATCAGTGCATGATCAGCCATGTTATCAGTGCATGATCAGGCACGTGAATAGTGCTCAATCAGTCACGTTATCGGTGCATGCTCAGTCACATGATCAGTGCATGATCAACCACTTTATCAGTGCATTTTCAGCCACATGATCAGTGCATGATCAGTCACGTGATCAGTGTTTGATCATCCACATAATCAGTGAATGTGCAGTCACGTGATCAGTGCAGGATCAGTCACGTGATCAGTGTATGATCATCCACATAATCAGTGCATGAGCAGTCACGTGATCAGTGTATGATCAGCCAGGTGATCATTGATTGCATGCGCAGTCATGTGATCAGTGTACGATAGCCACATTATCAGTGCATGAAAGCCAACTGATCAGTGCAAGATCTGTCACGTGGTGAGAGTATGATCATCCACGTGATCAGTGCATGCACAGTCTCATGATCAGTGTATGATCAGGCACGTGATCAGTGCATGATAGCCACGTGATCAGTGCATGATAGCCACCTGTGCAGTGCATGATCAACAACGTGGTTAGTGCATGATCAGCCACGTGATCAGTGCATGATCAGCCACGTGATCAGTGCAAGATCAGCCACGTGATCAGTGCATGTGCAGTCACGTGATCAGTGTATGAAAAGTCACGTGATCAGTGCATGATCAGGCACATGAAGAGTGCATGACCAGTCACGTGATTAGTGTATGATAGCCTGGTTATCAGCGCATGATCAGCCACGTGATCAGTGCATGATCAGTCATGTGATCAGTGCAGGCACAGTCCGGTGATCAGTGTATGATCAGCTTCGTGATCAGTGCATGATCAGCCACGTGATCATAGCATGGTCATTCATGTGATAACTGCATGATCAGGCACGTGATCAGTGCGTGATCAGTCACGTGATCAGTGTATGATCAGCCACGGAATCAGTGCAAGGTAGCCACGTGATCAGTGCATGATCAGTCATGTGATATGTGCATGATCAGCCACGGGTTCTGTGCATGATAGCCATGTGATCAGGGCATGATAGCTACGTGACCAGAGAATGAAGAGCCACGTGTTCAGTGCATGATAGGCAAGTGATCAATGCATGATAGCTACGTGATCAGTGCATGCTCAGTCACATGAGCAGTGCAAGATCAGCCACGTGATCAGTGCATGATAGCCACGTGATCATTGTCGACAATTACGTGATCAGTGCATGTGCAGTCACCTGATTAGTGCATGATAGACACGTGATCAGTGTATGATAGACACGTGTCAGTGCATGATCAGTCACGTGCTCAGTGCATGTGAAATCACGTGATCAGTGTATGATCAGCCACGTGATGAGTGCATGATCCGCAACGTGATCAGTGCATGCACAGTCAGGTGATCAGTGTATGATCAGCTTCGTGAACAGTGCATGATCAGCCACGTGATCATTGCATGATCAGGCACGTGATCAGAGCATGGTCATTCATGTGATAAGTGCATGATGAGGCACGTGATCAGTGCATGATCAGGCACGTGATCAGTGCGTGATCAGTCACATGATCAGTGCATGATCAGCCACGTGATTAGTGTATGATAAGCCACGTGATCAATGCATAATATGTAACGTGATCAGTGCATGATAGCCACGTGATCAGTGCATGATTTGTCACGAGATCTGTGCATGCGCAGTTACGTGATCAGTGTATGATCAGCTTCGTGATCAGGGCATGATTAGTTACGTGAACAATGTATGATTAGCCAGTTGATCAGTGCATGATAGCCACGGAAACAGTGCATGAACAGGTACATGATCACCTCATGCGCAGTCACGTCATCAGTGCCTGATAGACACGTGATCAGTGCATGATAGCCACCTGATCAGTGCATGATCACCCACGTGATCAGTGCATGATCAGCCACGTGATCAGTGCACGATCAGGCACGTGAAGAGTGCATGATCAGTCACGTGATGAGTGTATGATCAACCATGTGTTCAGTGCATGATAGACAAGTGATCAATGCATGATAGCTACGTGATCTGTGCATGCTCAGTCACATGAGCAGTGCATGATCAGCCACGTGATCAGTGCATGATCAGGCACGTGATCAGTGTATGATCAGCCACGTGATCAGTGCAGGATCCACAACGTGATTAGTGCATTATCAGTCACGTGATCAGTGTATGATCAGCCACGTGATCAGTTCATGATAGCCAGGTGATCAGTGCATGATCAGTCACTATTTCAGTGTATGATCATCCACATAATCAGTGAATGTGCAGTCACGTGATCAGTGCAGGATCAGTCACGTGATCAGTGCGTGATCAGTCACGTCATCAGTGTATGATCATCCACATACTCAGTGCATAAGCAGTCACGTGATGAGTGTACAATAGCCACATTATCAGTGCATGGTCTGTCACATGGTGAGTGTATGATCATCCACGTGATCAGTGCATGCGCAGTCTCGTGACCAGTGTATGATCAGGCACGTGATCAGTGCATGATAGCCACGTGACCAGTGCATGAAAGCCACCTGAGCAGTGCATGATCAGCAACGTGATTAGTGCATGATCCGCCACGTGATCAGTGCATGATCAGCCACGTGATCACTGTATGATCAGCCACGTGATCAGTGCATATGCAGTCAAGTGATCAGTGTATGAAAAGCCACATGGTCAGTGCATGATCAGGCACGTGAAGAGTGCATGATCAGTCACGTGATTAGTGTATGATAACCTGGTTATGAGCGCATGATCAGCCACGTGATCAGTGCATGATCAGTCATGTGATCAGTGCATGCACAGTCAGGTGATCAGTGTATGATCAGCTTCGTGATCAGTGCATGATCAGCCACGTGATCATTGCATGATCAGGCACGTGATCAGAGCATGGTCATTCATGTGATAAGTGCATGATGAGGCACGTGATCAGTGCATGATCAGGCACGTGATCAGTGCATGATAGCCACGTGATCAGTGCATGATAGCTACGTGATCAGTGCATGATCATTCACGTGATCAGTGCATGATCATTCACGTGATCAGTGCATGATAAGCCACGTGGTCAGTGCATGATCAGCGACGTGATCAGTGTATGATCAGCCACGTGATCATTGCATGCATGCGCAGTCACGTGATCAGTGTACGATAGCCACATTATCAGTGCATGAAAGCCAACTGATCAGAGCATGATCTCTCACGTGGTGAGTGTATGATCATCCACGTGATCAGTGCATGCGCAGTCTCGTGATCAGTGTATGATCAGGCACGTGATCAGTGCATGATAGCCACGTGATCAGTGCATGATAGCTACGTGATCAGTGCATGATCATTCACGTGATCAGTGCATGATCAGCCACGTGATCAGTGCAGGATCCACAACGTGATTAGTGCATGATCAGTCACGTGATCAGTTCATGATAGCCAGGTGATCAGTGCATGATCAGTCACGTGTTCAGCGTATGATCATCCACGTGCTCAGTGCATGGGCAGTCATGTGATCAGTGAATGATAGCCATGTGATCAGTGCATGATCAGTCACGTAATAACTGTATGATCAGTAACGTCAAGAGTGCATGCTCAGTCACGTGATGAGGGACTGCTGAGCTGCGTGATTCCTGGCTGATGAGCTGCTTGACAATTGCCAACTGTGCTGCGTGCGTCCTGCCTGCTCATCTGCTTGATTATTGCCAGCTGAGCTGCGTGATTCCTGCCTCCTCATCTGCTTGACAATATTCAGCTGAGACGTGTGATTCCTGCCTGCTCAGCTGCTTGATTATTGCCAGCTGAGCTGCATGATTGGTCACAGCTGAAGTCCATGATTTTTGCCTGCTGATTGCGTGATTCGTGGCTCCTCAGCTCTTTGATTATTGCCTCATGAGGCACATCATCAGTGCATGATAGCCAAGTGATCAGCTCATGATCAGTCACATGATCAGCGCCATTCAGACATGTGATCACTGCATGCTCAGTCACGTGATCAGCTCATATTCAGCAACGGGATTAGTGCATCATCAGCCATGTGATCAGTGCATGATCAACCACGTGATCAGTGTATGATCACCACGTGATGAGTGCATGATCAGCCACGTGATGAGTGCATGATCCTCAAAGTAATTAGTGCATGACCAGAAACATGATCAGCGTATGATCAGCCACGTGATCAGTGCATGATCATCCACGTGATCAGCACATGCACAGTCACGTGATCAGTGTATGATCACCTTCGTGATCAGTGCATGATCACCCACGTGATCAGTGCATGATAAGCCACGTGGTCACTGTATGATCAGGCACGTGATCAGTGCATGTGTAGTCACGTGATCACTGTATGATCAGCCACGTGTTCAGTGCATGATAGACAAGTGATCAATGCATGATAGCTACGTGATCAGTGCATGCTCAGTCACATGAGCAGTGCATGATCAGCCACGTGATCAATTCATGATAGCCACCTGATCATTGTCCACAATTACATGATCAGTGCATGTGCAGTCACGTGATTAGTGCATGTGAAATCACGTGATCAGTGTATGATCAGCCAGGTGATGAGTGCATGATCCGCAACGTGATTAGTGCATGATCAGCCATGTGATCAGTGCATGATCAGACACGTGATCAGTGCATGATCAGCCACATGATCAGTGCATGCACAGTCAAATGATCAGCGTATGATCAGGTTCGTGAACAGTGCATGATCAGCCACGTGATCAGTCCATGTTCAGCCACGTGATCAGTGCATGATGAGGCAGGTGAACAGTGAATGATCAGCCACGTGATCAGTGCATGATCATCCACGTGATCAGCACATGCACAGTCACGTGATAAGTGTATGATCAGCTTCGTGATCAGTGCATGATCAGTCATGTGATCAGTGCATGATTAGTCACGTGATCAGTGCATGACAGCCACGTGATCAGTGCATGCACAGGCAGGTGATCAGTGTATGATCAGCTTCGTGATCAGTGCATGATCAGCCACGTGATCACTGCATGATCAGGCACGTGATCAGTGCATTATCAGTAATGTGATCAGTGTATGATTAGCCCCGTGGTCATTGCATGAACAGCCACATGAATAGTGTATGATCAGCCACGTGATCAGTGCAGGATCTGCAACGTGATTAGTGCATTATCAGTCACTTGATCAGTGTATGATCAGCCACGTGATCAGGGCAAGATCACCCATGTGATCAGTGCATGATCAGCCAGGTGTTCAGTGCATGCACGGTCCCGTGATCAGTGTATGATCAGCTTGGTGATCAGTGCATGATCAGCCATGTTATCAGTGCATGATCAGGCACGTGAATAGTGCTTAATCAGTCACGTTATCGGTGCATGCTCAGTCACATGATCAGTGCATGATCAACCACTTTATCAGTGCATTTTCAGCCACATGATCAGTGCATGATCAGTCACGTGATCAGTGTTTGATCATCCACATAATCAGTGAATGTGCAGTCACGTGATCAGTGCAGGATCAGTCACGTGATCAGTGTATGATCATCCACATAATCAGTGCATGAGCAGTCACGTGATCAGTGCATGATCAGCCACGTGATCAGTGTATGATCAGCCAGGTGATCATTGATTGCATGCGCAGTCATGTGATCAGTGTACGATAGCCACATTATCAGTGCATGAAAGCCAACTGATCAGTGCAAGAAATGTCACGTGGTGAGAGTATGATCATCCACGTGATCAGTGCATGCACAGTCTCATGATCAGTGTATGATCAGGCACGTGATCAGTGCATGATAGCCACGTGATCAGTGCATGATAGCCACCTGTGCAGTGCATGATCAACAACGTGGGTTAGTGCATGATCAGCCACGTGATCAGTGCATGATCAGCCACGTGATCAGTGCATGATCAGCCACGTGATCAGTGCATGTGCAGTCACGTGATCAGTGTATGAAAGTCACGTGATCAGTGCATGATCAGGCACATGAAGAGTGCATGATCAGTCACGTGATTAGTGTATAGATAGCCTGGTTATCAGCGCATGATCAGCCACGTGATCAGTGCATGATCAGTCATGTGATCAGTGCAGGCACAGTCAGGTGATCAGTGTATAATCAGCTTCGTGATCAGTGCATGATCAGCCACGTGATCATAGCATGATTAGGCACGTGTCATAGCATGGTCATGATGTGATAACTGCATGATCAGGCACGTGATCAGTGCGTGATCAGTCACGTGATCAGTGTGTGATCAGCCACGGGATCAGTGCAAGGTAGCCACGTGATCAGTGCATGATCAGTCATGTGATATGTGCATGATCAGCCACGGGTTCTGTGCATGATAGCCATGTGATCAGGGCATGATAGCTACGTGACCAGAGAATGAAGAGCCACGTGTTCAGTGCATGATAGGCAAGTGATCAATGCATGATAGCTACGTGATCAGTGCATGCTCAGTCACATGAGCAGTGCAAGATCAGCCACGTGATCAGTGCATGATAGCCACGTGATCATTGTCGACAAATTACGTGATCAGTGCATGTGCAGTCACCTGATTAGTGCATGATAGACACGTGATCAGTGTATGATAGACACGTGTCAGTGCATGATCAGTCACGTGCTCAGTGCATGTGAAATCACGTGATCAGTGTATGATCAGCCACGTGTTGAGTGCATGATCCGCAACGTGATCAGTGCATGCACAGTCAGGTGATCAGTGTATGATCAGCTTCGTGAACAGTGCATGATCAGCCACGTGATCAGTGCATGATGAGGCAGGTGAACAGTGAATGATCAGCCACATGATCAGTGCATGCACAGTCACGTGATCAGTGTATGATCAGCTTCGTGATCAGTGTATGATCAGCCACTGATCAGTGCATGATCACCCACGTGATCAGTGCATGATCAGCCACGTGATCAGTGCATGCACGGTCATGTGATTAGTGTATGAGCAGCTTGGTGATCAGTGAATGATCAGCCATGTGAAGAGTGCTTGATCAGTCACGTTATCGGTGCATGCTCAGTCACATAATCAGTACATGATCAACCACTTTATCAGTGCATGGTCAGCCACAAGATCAGTGCATGATCAGGCACGTGATCCATGTATGATCATCCACATAATCAGTGCATGATAGCCATGGGATCAGTCCATGATCAGCCACGTGGTCAGTGCATGATCAGCGACGTGATCAGTGTATGATCAGCCACGTGATCATTGCATCCATGCCGCAGTCACGTGATCAGTGTACTATAGCCACATTATCAGTGCATGAAAGCCAACTGATCAGAGCATGATCTCTCACGTGGTGAGTGTATGATCATCCACGTGATCAGTGCATGCGCAGTCTCGTGATCAGTGTATGATCAGGCACGTGATCAGTGCATGATAGCCACGTGATCAGTGCATGATAGCTACGTGATCAGTGCATGATCATTCACGTGATCAGTGCATGATCAGCCACGTGATCAGTGCAGGATCCACAACGTGATTAGTGCATGATCAGTCACGTGATCAGTTCATGATAGCCAGGTGATCAGTGCATGATCAGTCACGTGTTCAGCGTATGATCATCCACGTGCTCAGTGCATGGGCAGTCATGTGATCAGTGAATGATAGCCATGTGATCAGTGCATGATCAGTCACGTAATAACTGTATGATCAGTAACGTCAAGAGTGCATGCTCAGTCACGTGATGAGGGACTGCTGAGCTGCGTGATTCCTGGCTGATGAGCTGCTTGACAATTGCCAACTGTGCTGCGTGCGTCCTGCCTGCTCATCTGCTTGATTATTGCCAGCTGAGCTGCGTGATTCCTGCCTCCTCATCTGCTTGACAATATTCAGCTGAGACGTGTGATTCCTGCCTGCTCAGCTGCTTGATTATTGCCAGCTGAGCTGCATGATTGGTCACAGCTGAAGTCCATGATTTTTGCCTGCTGATTGCGTGATTCGTGGCTCCTCAGCTCTTTGATTATTGCCTCATGAGGCACATCATCAGTGCATGATAGCCAAGTGATCAGCTCATGATCAGTCACATGATCAGCGCCATTCAGACATGTGATCACTGCATGCTCAGTCACGTGATCAGCTCATATTCAGCAACGGGATTAGTGCATCATCAGCCATGTGATCAGTGTATGATCACCACGTGGATCAGTGCATGATCAGCCACGTGATGAGTGCATGATCCTCAAAGTAATTAGTGCATGACCAGAAACGTGATCAGCGTATGATCAGCCACGTGATCAGTGCATGATCATCCACGTGATCAGCACATGCACAGTCACGTGATCAGTGTATGATCACCTTCGTGATCAGTGCATGATCACCCACGTGATCAGTGCATGATAAGCCACGTGGTCACTGTATGATCAGGCTCGTGATCAGTGCATGTGTAGTCACGTGACACTGTATGATCAGCCACGTGTTCAGTGCATGATAGACAAGTGATCAATGCATGATAGCTACGTGATCAGTGCATGCTCAGTCACATGAGCAGTGCATGATCAGCCACGTGATCAATTCATGATAGCCACCTGATCATTGTCCACAATTACGTGATCAGTGCATGTGCAGTCACGTGATTAGTGCATGTGAAATCACGTGATCAGTGTATGATCAGCCAGTGATGAGTGCATGATCCGCAACGTGATTAGTGCATGATCAGCCATGTGATCAGTGCATGATCAGACACGTGATCAGTGCATGATCAGCCACAACATGATCAGTGCATGCACAGTCAAATGATCAGCGTATGATCAGGTTCGTGAACAGTGCATGACAGCCACGTGATCAAGTGCATGTTGCAGCCACGTGATCAGTGCATGATGAGTCAGGTGAACAGTGAATGATCAGCCACGTGATCAGTGCATGATCATCCACGTGATCAGCACATGCAGTCACGTGATAAGTGGTAATGATCAGCTTCGTGATCAGTGCATGATCAGTCATGTGATCAGTGCATGATTAGTCACGTGATCAGTGCATGACAGCCACATGATCAGTGCATGCACAGTCATGATCCGTGTATGATCAGCTTCGTGATCAGTGCATGATCAGCCACGTGATCACTGCATGAATCAGGCACGTGATCAGTGCATATCAGTAATGTGATCAGTGTATGATTACCCCGTGGTCATTGCATGAACAGCCACATGAATAGTGTATGATCACCCACGTGATCAGTGCAGGATCTGCAACGTGATTAGTGCATTATCAGTCACGTGATCAGTGTATGATCAGCCACGTGATCAGGGCAAGATCAGCCATGTGATCAGTGCATGATCAGCCAGTGTTCAGTGCATGCACGGCCCGTGATCAGTGTAGGATCAGCTTGGTGATCAGTGCATGATCAGCCATGTTATCATCAGGTGCATGATCAGGCACGTGAATAGTGCTTAATCAGTCACGTTATCGGTGCATGCTCAGTCCACATGATCAGTGCATGATCAACCACTTTAATCAGTGCATTTTCAGCCACATGATCAGTGCATGATCAGTCACGTGGATCAGTGTTTTGATCATCCACATAATCAGTGAATGTGCAGTCCCACGTGATCAGTGCAGGATCAGTCACGTGATCAGTGTATGATCATCCACATAATCAGTGCATGA
>NW_020868137.1:0-98009 GCF_003369695.1 Bos indicus x Bos taurus
ATGCACTGATCACATGACTGATCATGCACTGATCACGAAGCTGATCATACACTTATCACGTGACTGTGCATGTGCTGATCACGTGGATGATCATGCACTGATCACGTGGCTGATCATTCACTGTTACCTGCCTGCATCTGCACTGATCACGTGCTGAACATGCACTGATCACGTGGCTGATCATGCACTGTTCACGAACCTGATCATACGCTGATCATTGACTGTGCATGCACTGATCATGTGGCTGATCATGCACTGATCACGTGTCTGATCATGCACTGATCACATGGCTGATCATGCACTAATCACGTTGCGGATCATGCACTCATCACCTGGCTGATCATACACTGATCACGTGATTTCACATGCACTAATCACGTGACTGCACATGCACTGATCACGTAATTGTGGACAATGATCAGGTGGCTATCATGAATTGATCACGTGGCTGATCATGCACTGCTCATGTGACTGAGCATGCACTGATCACGTAGCTATCATGCATTGATCAACTTGTCTATCATGCACTGAACACGTGGCTGATCATACCGTGATCACGTGACTACACATGCACTGATACGAGCCTGATCATACAGTGACCACGGGCTTATCATGCACTGATCACGTGCGTGATCATGCAACTGATCCGAAGCTGATCATACACTGGATCACGTGGACTGTGCATGTGCTGATCAGGGATGATCATGCACTGATCACGTGGCTGATCATACGCTGATCACGTTTCTGGTCATGCACTAATTACTTTGAGGATCATGGCACTCATCACGTGGCTGATCATGCACTGATCACGTGGTGATCATACACTGATCACATGGCTGATGATGCACTAATCCCGTTGCTGAATATGAGCTGATCATGGACTGAGCATTGCAGTGATCACATGTCTGAATGGCGCTGATCATGTGACTGATCATGAGCTGATCACTTGGCTATCATGCACTGATGATGTGCCCTCATGAGGCAATAATCAAAGAGCTGAGGAGCCACGAATACGCAATCAGCAGGCAAAAATCATGGACTTCAGCTGTGACCAATCATGCAGCTCAGCTGGCAATATCAAGCAGCTGAGCAGGCAGGAATCACACGTCTCAGCTGAATATGTCAAGCAGATGAGGGAGGCAGGAATCACGCAGCTCAGCTGGCAATAATCAAGCAGATGAGCAGGCAGGACGCACGCAGCACAGTTGGCAATTGTCAAGCAGCTCATCAGCCAGGAATCACGCAGCTCAGCAGTCCTCATTCACGTGACTGAGCATGCACTCTTGACGTTACTGATCATACAGTTATTACGTGACTGATCATGCACTGATCCACATGGCTATCATTCACTGATCACATGACTGCCCATTGCACTGAGCACGTGGATGATCATACGCTGAACACGTGACTGATCATGCACTGATAACCCGGCTATCATGAACTGATCACGTGATGATCATGCACTAATCACGTTGTGGATCCTGCACTGATCACGTGGCTGATCATGCACTGATCACGTGAATGATCATGCACTGATCACGTAGCTATCATGCACTGATCACGTGGCTATCATTGCACTGATCACGTGCCTGATCATACACTGATCACGAGACTGCGCATGCACTGATCACGTGGATGATCATACACTCACCACGTGAGAGATCATGCTCTGATCAGTTGGCTTTCATGCACTGATAATGTGGCTATAGTACACTGATCACGTGACTGCGCATGGCATGCAATGATCACGTGGCTGATCATACACTGATCACGTCGCTGATCATGCACTGACCACGTGGCTGATCATGGCACTGATCCCATGGCTATCATGCACTGATTATGTGGATGATCATACATGGATCCACGTGCCTGATCATGCACTGATCTTGTGGCTGACCATGCACTGATAAAGTGGTTGATCATGTACTGATTATGTGACTGAGCATGCACCGATAACGTGACTGATCAATCACTCTTCACATGGCTGATCATTCACTGATCACCAAGCTGCTCATACACTAATCACATGACCGTGCATGCACTGATCACGTGGCTGGATCATGCACTGATCACGTGGGTGATCATGCACTGATCAGTGGCTGATCATACACTGATCACGAAGCTGATCATACACTGATCACGTGACTGTGCATGCACTGATCATGTGGCTGATCATTCACTGTTCACCTGCCTCATCATGCACTGATCACGTGGCTGATCATGCACTGTTCACGAAGCTGATCATACACTGATCACCTGACTGTGCATGCACTGATCACGTTGCGGATCATGCACTCATCACGTGGCTGATCATACACTGATCACGTGATTTCACATGCACTGAGCACGTGACTGATCATGCACTGACACGTGTCTATCATACACTGATCACGTGTCTATCATGCACTAATCAGGTGACTGCACATGCACTGATCACGTAATTGTCGACAATGATCACGTGGCTATCATGCACTGATCACGTGGCTGATCTTGCACTGCTCATGTGACTGAGCATGCACTGATCACGTAGCTATCATGCATTGATCACTTGCCTATCATGCACTGAACACGTGGCTCTTCATTCTCTGGTCACGTAGCTATCATGCCCTGATCACATGGCTATCATGCACAGAACCCGTGGCTGATCATGCACATATCACATGACTGATCATGCACTGATCACGTGGCTACCTTGCACTGATCCCGTGGCTGATCACACACTGATCACGTGACTGATCACGCACTGATCACGTGCCTGATCATGCAGTTATCACATGAATGACCATGCTATGATCACGTGCCTGATCATGCTATGATCACGTGGCTGATCATGCACTGATCACGAAGCTGATTATACACTGATCACCTGACTGTGCCTGCACTGATCACATGACTGATCATGCACTGATCACGTGGCTGATCATGCGCTGATAACCAGGCTATCATACACTAATCACGTGACTGATCATGCACTCTTCATGTGCCTGATCATGCACTGATCACGTGACTTTTCATACACTGATCACGTGACTGCACATGCACTGATCACGTGGCTGATCATGCACTGATCACGTGGCTGATCATGCACTGATCACGTGGCTGATCATGCACTAACCACGTTGTTGATCATGCACTGCACAGGTGGCTATCATGCACTGATCACGTGGCTATCATGCACTGATCACGTGCCTGATCATACACTGATCATGAGACTGTGCATGCACTGATCACGTGGATGATCATACTCTCACCACGTGACATTTCTTGCACTGATCAGTTGGCTTTCATGCACTGATAATGTGGCTATCGTACACTGATCACATGACTGCGCATGCAATCAATGATCACCTGGCTGATCATACACTGATCACGTGGCTGATCATGCACTGATCACGTGACTGCTCATGCACTGATTATGTGGATGATCATACACTGATCACGTGACTGATCCTGCACTGATCACGTGACTGCACATTCACTGATTATGTGGATGATCAAACACTGATCACGTGACTGATCATGCACTGATCATGTGGCTGAAAATGCACTGATAAAGTGGTTGATCATGCACTGATCATGTGACTGAGCATGCACCGATAACGTGACTGATTAAGCACTATTCACGTGCCTGATCATGCACTGATAACATGGCTGATCATGCACTGATCACCAAGCTGATCATACACTGATCACGGGACCGTGCATGCACTGAACACCTGGCTGATCATGCACTGATCACATGGGTGATCTTGCCCTGATCACGTGGCTGATCATACACTGATCAAGTGACTGATAATGCACTAATCACGTTGCAGATCCTGCACTGATCACGTGGCTGATCATACACTATTCATGTGGCTGTTCATGCAATGACCACGGGGCTAATCATACACTGATCACATTACTGATAATGCACTGATCACGTGCCTGATCATGCAGTGATCACGTGGCTGATCATGCACTGATCACGAAGCTGATCATACACGGATCATGTGACTGTGCATGCACTGATCACGTGGCTGTCATGCACTGATCACGTGACTAATCATGCACTGATCACATGACTGATCATGCACTGATCACGAAGCTGATCATACACTTATCACGTGACTGTGCATGTGCTGATCACGTGGATGATCATGCACTGATCACGTGGCTGATCATTCACTGTTCACCTGCCTCATCATGCACTGATCACGTGGCTGAACATGGACTGATCACGTGGCTGATCATGCACTGTTCACGAACCTGATCATACGCTGATCATTTGACTGTGCATGCACTGATCATGTGGCTGATCATGCACTGATCACGTGTCTGATCATGCACTGATCACATGGCTGATCATGCACTAATCACGTTGCGGATCATGCACTCATCACCTGGCTGATCATACACTGATCACGTGATTTCACATGCACTAATCACGTGACTGCACATGCACTGATCATGTAATTGTGGACAATGATCAGGTGGCTATCATGAATTGATCACGTGGCTGATCATGCACTGCTCATGTGACTGAGCATGCACTGATCACGTAGCTATCATGCATTGATCACTTGTCTATCATGCACTGAACACGTGGCTGATCATACAGTGATCACGTGACTACACATGCACTGATCACGTGCCTGATCATACAGTGACCACGTGGGTGATCATGCACTGATCACGAAGGTGATCATACACTGATCACGTGACTGTGCATGTGCTGATCACGTGGATGATCATGCACTGATCACGTGGCTGATCATACGCTGATCATGTTTCTGGTCATGCACTAATTACTTTGAGGATCATGCACTCATCACGTGGCTGATCATGCACTCATCACGTGGTGATCATACACTGATCACGTGGTTGATCATGCACTGATCACATGGCTGATGATGCACTAATCCCGTTGCTGAATATGAGCTGATCACGTGACTGAGCATGCAGTGATCACATGTCTGAATGGCGCTGATCATGTGACTGATCATGAGCTGATCACTTGGCTATCATGCACTGATGATGTGCCTCATGAGGCAATAATCAAAGAGCTGAGGAGCCACGAATCACGCAATCAGCAGGCAAAAATCATGGACTTCAGCTGTGACCAATCATGCAGCTCAGCTGGCAATAATCAAGCAGCTGAGCAGGCAGGAATCACACGTCTCAGCTGAATATTGTCAAGCAGATGAGGAGGCAGGAATCACGCAGCTCAGCTGGCAATAATCAAGCAGATGAGCAGGCAGGACGCACGCAGCACAGTTGGCAATTGTCAAGCAGCTCATCAGCCAGGAATCACGCAGCTCAGCAGTCCCTCATCACGTGACTGAGCATGCACTCTTGACGTTATTGATCATACAGTTATTACGTGACTGATCATGCACTGATCACATGGCTATCATTCACTGATCACATGACTGCCCATGCACTGAGCACGTGGATGATCATACGCTGAACACGTGACTGATCATGCACTGATCACGTGGCTGATCATGCACTGATCACGTGGCTGATCATGCACTAACCACGTTGTTGATCATGCACTGCACAGGTGGCTATCATGCACTGATCACGTGGCTATCATGCACTGATCACGTGCCTGATCATACACTGATCATGAGACTGTGCATGCACTGATCACGTGGATGATCATACTCTCACCACGTGACAGATCTTGCACTGATCAGTTGGCTTTCATGCACTGATAATGTGGCTATCGTACACTGATCACATGACTGCGCATGCAATCAATGATCACCTGGCTGATCATACACTGATCACGTGGCTGCTCATGCACTGATTATGTGGATGATCATACACTGATCACGTGACTGATCCTGCACTGATCACGTGACTGCACATTCACTGATTATGTGGATGATCAAACACTGATCACGTGACTGATCATGCACTGATCATGTGGCTGAAAATGCACTGATAAAGTGGTTGATCATGCACTGATCATGTGACTGAGCATGCACCGATAACGTGACTGATTAAGCACTATTCACGTGCCTGATCATGCACTGATAACATGGCTGATCATGCACTGATCACCAAGCTGATCATACACTGATCACGGGACCGTGCATGCACTGAACACCTGGCTGATCATGCACTGATCACATGGGTGATCTTGCCCTGATCACGTGGCTGATCATACACTGATCATGTGACTGATAATGCACTAATCACGTTGCAGATCCTGCACTGATCACGTGGCTGATCATACACTATTCATGTGGCTGTTCATGCAATGACCACGGGGCTAATCATACACTGATCACATTACTGATAATGCACTGATCACGTGCCTGATCATGCAGTGATCACGTGCATGATCATGCACTCATCACGAATCTGATCATACACGGATCACCTGCCTGTGCATGCACGGATCATGTGGCTGTCATGCACTGATCACGTGACTAATTATGCACTGATCACATGACGGATCATGCACTGATCACGAAGCTGATCATACACTTATCACGTGACTGTGCATGTGCTGATCACGTGGATGATCATGCACTGATCACGTGGCTGATCATTCACTGTTCACCTGCCTCATCATGCACTGATCACGTGGCTGAACATGGACTGATCACGTGGCTGATCATGCACTGTTCACGAACCTGATCATACGCTGATCATTTGACTGTGCATGCACTGATCATGTGGCTGATCATGCACTGATCACGTGTCTGATCATGCACTGATCACATGGCTGATCATGCACTAATCACGTTGCGGATCATGCACTCATCACCTGGCTGATCATACACTGATCACGTGATTTCACATGCACTAATCACGTGACTGCACATGCACTGATCACGTAATTGTGGACAATGATCAGGTGGCTATCATGAATTGATCATGTGGCTGATCATGCACTGCTCATGTGACTGAGCATGCACTGATCACGTAGCTATCATGCATTGATCACTTGTCTATCATGCACTGAACACGTGGCTGATCATACAGTGATCACGTGACTACACATGCACTGATCACGAGCCTGATCATACAGTGACCACGTGGCTTATCATGCACTGATCACGTGGGTGATCATGCACTGATCACGAAGGTGATCATACACTGATCACGTGACTGTGCATGTGCTGATCACGTGGATGATCATGCACTGATCACGTGGCTGATCATACGCTGATCACGTTTCTGGTCATGCACTAATTACTTTGAGGATCATGCACTCATCACGTGGCTGATCATGCACTGATCACGTGGTGATCATACACTGATCACATGGCTGATGATGCACTAATCCCGTTGCTGAATATGAGCTGATCACGTGACTGAGCATGCAGTGATCACATGTCTGAATGGCGCTGATCATGTGACTGATCATGAGCTGATCACTTGGCTATCATGCACTGATGATGTGCCTCATGAGGCAATAATCAAAGAGCTGAGGAGCCACGAATCACGCAATCAGCAGGCAAAAATCATGGACTTCAGCTGTGACCAATCATGCAGCTCAGCTGGCAATAATCAAGCAGCTGAGCAGGCAGGAATCACACGTCTCAGCTGAATATTGTCAAGCAGATGAGGAGGCAGGAATCACGCAGCTCAGCTGGCAATAATCAAGCAGATGAGCAGGCAGGACGCACGCAGCACAGTTGGCAATTGTCAAGCAGCTCATCAGCCAGGAATCACGCAGCTCAGCAGTCCCTCATCACGTGACTGAGCATGCACTCTTGACGTTACTGATCATACAGTTATTACGTGACTGATCATGCACTGATCACATGGCTATCATTCACTGATCACATGACTGCCCATGCACTGAGCACGTGGATGATCATACGCTGAACACGTGACTGATCATGCACTGATCACCCGGCTATCATGAACTGATCACGTGACTGATCATGCACTAATCACGTTGTGGATCCTGCACTGATCACGTGGCTGATCATGCACTGATCACGTGAATGATCATGCACTGATCACGTAGCTATCATGCACTGATCACGTGGCTATCATGCACTGATCACGTGCCTGATCATACACTGATCACGAGACTGCGCATGCACTGATCACGTGGATGATCATACACTCACCACGTGAGAGATCATGCTCTGATCAGTTGGCTTTCATGCACTGATAATGTGGCTATAGTACACTGATCACGTGACTGCGCATGGATGCAATGATCACGTGGCTGATCATACACTGATCACGTCGCTGATCATGCACTGACCACGTGGCTGATCATGGACTGATCCCATGGCTATCATGCACTGATTATGTGGATGATCATACATGGATCACGTGCCTGATCATGCACTGATCTTGTGGCTGACCATGCACTGATAAAGTGGTTGATCATGTACTGATTATGTGACTGAGCATGCACCGATAACGTGACTGATCAATCACTCTTCACATGGCTGATCATTCACTGATCACCAAGCTGCTCATACACTAATCACATGACCGTGCATGCACTGATCACGTGGCTGATCATGCACTGATCACGTGGGTGATCATGCACTGATCAGTGGCTGATCATACACTGATCACGAAGCTGATCATACACTGATCACGTGACTGTGCATGCACTGATCATGTGGCTGATCATTCACTGTTCACCTGCCTCATCATGCACTGATCACGTGGCTGATCATGCACTGTTCACGAAGCTGATCATACACTGATCACCTGACTGTGCATGCACTGATCACGTTGCGGATCATGCACTCAACACGTGGCTGATCATACACTGATCACGTGATTTCACATGCACTGAGCACGTGACTGATCATGCACTGACACGTGTCTATCATACACTGATCACGTGTCTATCATGCACTAATCAGGTGACTGCACATGCACTGATCACGTAATTGTCGACAATGATCACGTGGCTATCATGCACTGATCACGTGGCTGATCTTGCACTGCTCATGTGACTGAGCATGCACTGATCACGTAGCTATCATGCATTGATCACTTGCCTATCATGCACTGAACACGTGGCTCTTCATTCTCTGGTCACGTAGCTATCATGCCCTGATCACATGGCTATCATGCACAGAACCCGTGGCTGATCATGCACATATCACATGACTGATCATGCACTGATCACGTGGCTACCTTGCACTGATCCCGTGGCTGATCACACACTGATCACGTGACTGATCACGCACTGATCACGTGCCTGATCATGCAGTTATCACATGAATGACCATGCTATGATCACGTGCCTAATCATGCTATGATCACGTGGCTGATCATGCACTGATCACGAAGCTGATTATACACTGATCACCTGACTGTGCCTGCACTGATCACATGACTGATCATGCACTGATCACGTGGCTGATCATGCGCTGATAACCAGGCTATCATACACTAATCACGTGACTGATCATGCACTCTTCATGTGCCTGATCATGCACTGATCACGTGACTTTTCATACACTGATCACGTGACTGCACATGCACTGATCACGTGGCTGATCATGCACTGATCACGTGGCTGATCATGCACTGATCACGTGGCTGATCATGCACTAACCACGTTGTTGATCATGCACTGCACAGGTGGCTATCATGCACTGATCACGTGGCTATCATGCACTGATCACGTGCCTGATCATACACTGATCATGAGACTGTGCATGCACTGATCACGTGGATGATCATACTCTCACCACGTGACATTTCTTGCACTGATCAGTTGGCTTTCATGCACTGATAATGTGGCTATCGTACACTGATCACATGACTGCGCATGCAATCAATGATCACCTGGCTGATCATACACTGATCACGTGGCTGATCATGCACTGATCACGTGACTGCTCATGCACTGATTATGTGGATGATCATACACTGATCACGTGACTGATCCTGCACTGATCACGTGACTGCACATTCACTGATTATGTGGATGATCAAACACTGATCACGTGACTGATCATGCACTGATCATGTGGCTGAAAATGCACTGATAAAGTGGTTGATCATGCACTGATCATGTGACTGAGCATGCACCGATAACGTGACTGATTAAGCACTATTCACGTGCCTGATCATGCACTGATAACATGGCTGATCATGCACTGATCACCAAGCTGATCATACACTGATCACGGGACCGTGCATGCACTGAACACCTGGCTGATCATGCACTGATCACATGGGTGATCTTGCCCTGATCACGTGGCTGATCATACACTGATCAAGTGACTGATAATGCACTAATCACGTTGCAGATCCTGCACTGATCACGTGGCTGATCATACACTATTCATGTGGCTGTTCATGCAATGACCACGGGGCTAATCATACACTGATCACATTACTGATAATGCACTGATCACGTGCCTGATCATGCAGTGATCACGTGGCTGATCATGCACTGATCACGAAGCTGATCATACACTGATCACCTGCCTGTGCATGCACTGATCACGTGGCTGTCATGCACTGATCACGTGACTAATCATGCACTGATCACATGACTGATCATGCACTGATCACGAAGCTGATCATACACTTATCACGTGACTGTGCATGTGCTGATCACGTGGATGATCATGCACTGATCACGTGGCTGATCATTCACTGTTCACCTGCCTCATCATGCACTGATCACGTGGCTGAACATGGACTGATCACGTGGCTGATCATGCACTGTTCACGAACCTGATCATACGCTGATCATTTGACTGTGCATGCACTGATCATGTGGCTGATCATGCACTGATCACGTGTCTGATCATGCACTGATCACATGGCTGATCATGCACTAATCACGTTGCGGATCATGCACTCATCACCTGGCTGATCATACACTGATCACGTGATTTCACATGCACTAATCACGTGACTGCACATGCACTGATCATGTAATTGTGGACAATGATCAGGTGGCTATCATGAATTGATCACGTGGCTGATCATGCACTGCTCATGTGACTGAGCATGCACTGATCACGTAGCTATCATGCATTGATCACTTGTCTATCATGCACTGAACACGTGGCTGATCATACAGTGATCACGTGACTACACATGCACTGATCACGTGCCTGATCATACAGTGACCACGTGGCTTATCATGCACTGATCACGTGGGTGATCATGCACTGATCACGAAGGTGATCATACACTGATCACGTGACTGTGCATGTGCTGATCACGTGGATGATCATGCACTGATCACGTGGCTGATCATACGCTGATCATGTTTCTGGTCATGCACTAATTACTTTGAGGATCATGCACTCATCACGTGGCTGATCATGCACTCATCACGTGGTGATCATACACTGATCACGTGGTTGATCATGCACTGATCACATGGCTGATGATGCACTAATCCCGTTGCTGAATATGAGCTGATCACGTGACTGAGCATGCAGTGATCACATGTCTGAATGGCGCTGATCATGTGACTGATCATGAGCTGATCACTTGGCTATCATGCACTGATGATGTGCCTCATGAGGCAATAATCAAAGAGCTGAGGAGCCACGAATCACGCAATCAGCAGGCAAAAATCATGGACTTCAGCTGTGACCAATCATGCAGCTCAGCTGGCAATAATCAAGCAGCTGAGCAGGCAGGAATCACACGTCTCAGCTGAATATTGTCAAGCAGATGAGGAGGCAGGAATCACGCAGCTCAGCTGGCAATAATCAAGCAGATGAGCAGGCAGGACGCACGCAGCACAGTTGGCAATTGTCAAGCAGCTCATCAGCCAGGAATCACGCAGCTCAGCAGTCCCTCATCACGTGACTGAGCATGCACTCTTGACGTTACTGATCATACAGTTATTACGTGACTGATCATGCACTGATCACATGGCTATCATTCACTGATCACATGACTGCCCATGCACTGAGCACGTGGATGATCATACGCTGAACACGTGACTGATCATGCACTGATCACCCGGCTATCATGAACTGATCACGTGACTGATCATGCACTAATCACGTTGTGGATCCTGCACTGATCACGTGGCTGATCATGCACTGATCACGTGAATGATCATGCACTGATCACGTAGCTATCATGCACTGATCACGTGGCTATCATGCACTGATCACGTGCCTGATCATACACTGATCACGAGACTGCGCATGCACTGATCACGTGGATGATCATACACTCACCACGTGAGAGATCATGCTCTGATCAGTTGGCTTTCATGCACTGATAATGTGGCTATAGTACACTGATCACGTGACTGCGCATGGATGCAATGATCACGTGGCTGATCATACACTGATCACGTCGCTGATCATGCACTGACCACGTGGCTGATCATGGACTGATCCCATGGCTATCATGCACTGATTATGTGGATGATCATACATGGATCACGTGCCTGATCATGCACTGATCTTGTGGCTGACCATGCACTGATAAAGTGGTTGATCATGTACTGATTATGTGACTGAGCATGCACCGATAACGTGACTGATCAATCACTCTTCACATGGCTGATCATTCACTGATCACCAAGCTGCTCATACACTAATCACATGACCGTGCATGCACTGATCACGTGGCTGATCATGCACTGATCACGTGGGTGATCATGCACTGATCAGTGGCTGATCATACACTGATCACGAAGCTGATCATACACTGATCACGTGACTGTGCATGCACTGATCATGTGGCTGATCATTCACTGTTCACCTGCCTCATCATGCACTGATCACGTGGCTGATCATGCACTGTTCACGAAGCTGATCATACACTGATCACCTGACTGTGCATGCACTGATCACGTTGCGGATCATGCACTCAACACGTGGCTGATCATACACTGATCACGTGATTTCACATGCACTGAGCACGTGACTGATCATGCACTGACACGTGTCTATCATACACTGATCACGTGTCTATCATGCACTAATCAGGTGACTGCACATGCACTGATCACGTAATTGTCGACAATGATCACGTGGCTATCATGCACTGATCACGTGGCTGATCTTGCACTGCTCATGTGACTGAGCATGCACTGATCACGTAGCTATCATGCATTGATCACTTGCCTATCATGCACTGAACACGTGGCTCTTCATTCTCTGGTCACGTAGCTATCATGCCCTGATCACATGGCTATCATGCACAGAACCCGTGGCTGATCATGCACATATCACATGACTGATCATGCACTGATCACGTGGCTACCTTGCACTGATCCCGTGGCTGATCACACACTGATCACGTGACTGATCACGCACTGATCACGTGCCTGATCATGCAGTTATCACATGAATGACCATGCTATGATCACGTGCCTAATCATGCTATGATCACGTGGCTGATCATGCACTGATCACGAAGCTGATTATACACTGATCACCTGACTGTGCCTGCACTGATCACATGACTGATCATGCACTGATCACGTGGCTGATCATGCGCTGATAACCAGGCTATCATACACTAATCACGTGACTGATCATGCACTCTTCATGTGCCTGATCATGCACTGATCACGTGACTTTTCATACACTGATCACGTGACTGCACATGCACTGATCACGTGGCTGATCATGCACTGATCACGTGGCTGATCATGCACTGATCACGTGGCTGATCATGCACTAACCACGTTGTTGATCATGCACTGCACAGGTGGCTATCATGCACTGATCACGTGGCTATCATGCACTGATCACGTGCCTGATCATACACTGATCATGAGACTGTGCATGCACTGATCACGTGGATGATCATACTCTCACCACGTGACATTTCTTGCACTGATCAGTTGGCTTTCATGCACTGATAATGTGGCTATCGTACACTGATCACATGACTGCGCATGCAATCAATGATCACCTGGCTGATCATACACTGATCACGTGGCTGATCATGCACTGATCACGTGACTGCTCATGCACTGATTATGTGGATGATCATACACTGATCACGTGACTGATCCTGCACTGATCACGTGACTGCACATTCACTGATTATGTGGATGATCAAACACTGATCACGTGACTGATCATGCACTGATCATGTGGCTGAAAATGCACTGATAAAGTGGTTGATCATGCACTGATCATGTGACTGAGCATGCACCGATAACGTGACTGATTAAGCACTATTCACGTGCCTGATCATGCACTGATAACATGGCTGATCATGCACTGATCACCAAGCTGATCATACACTGATCACGGGACCGTGCATGCACTGAACACCTGGCTGATCATGCACTGATCACATGGGTGATCTTGCCCTGATCACGTGGCTGATCATACACTGATCAAGTGACTGATAATGCACTAATCACGTTGCAGATCCTGCACTGATCACGTGGCTGATCATACACTATTCATGTGGCTGTTCATGCAATGACCACGGGGCTAATCATACACTGATCACATTACTGATAATGCACTGATCACGTGCCTGATCATGCAGTGATCACGTGGCTGATCATGCACTGATCACGAAGCTGATCATACACTGATCACCTGCCTGTGCATGCACTGATCACGTGGCTGTCATGCACTGATCACGTGACTAATCATGCACTGATCACATGACTGATCATGCACTGATCACGAAGCTGATCATACACTTATCACGTGACTGTGCATGTGCTGATCACGTGGATGATCATGCACTGATCACGTGGCTGATCATTCACTGTTCACCTGCCTCATCATGCACTGATCACGTGGCTGAACATGGACTGATCACGTGGCTGATCATGCACTGTTCACGAACCTGATCATACGCTGATCATTTGACTGTGCATGCACTGATCATGTGGCTGATCATGCACTGATCACGTGTCTGATCATGCACTGATCACATGGCTGATCATGCACTAATCACGTTGCGGATCATGCACTCATCACCTGGCTGATCATACACTGATCACGTGATTTCACATGCACTAATCACGTGACTGCACATGCACTGATCATGTAATTGTGGACAATGATCAGGTGGCTATCATGAATTGATCACGTGGCTGATCATGCACTGCTCATGTGACTGAGCATGCACTGATCACGTAGCTATCATGCATTGATCACTTGTCTATCATGCACTGAACACGTGGCTGATCATACAGTGATCACGTGACTACACATGCACTGATCACGTGCCTGATCATACAGTGACCACGTGGCTTATCATGCACTGATCACGTGGGTGATCATGCACTGATCACGAAGGTGATCATACACTGATCACGTGACTGTGCATGTGCTGATCACGTGGATGATCATGCACTGATCACGTGGCTGATCATACGCTGATCATGTTTCTGGTCATGCACTAATTACTTTGAGGATCATGCACTCATCACGTGGCTGATCATGCACTCATCACGTGGTGATCATACACTGATCACGTGGTTGATCATGCACTGATCACATGGCTGATGATGCACTAATCCCGTTGCTGAATATGAGCTGATCACGTGACTGAGCATGCAGTGATCACATGTCTGAATGGCGCTGATCATGTGACTGATCATGAGCTGATCACTTGGCTATCATGCACTGATGATGTGCCTCATGAGGCAATAATCAAAGAGCTGAGGAGCCACGAATCACGCAATCAGCAGGCAAAAATCATGGACTTCAGCTGTGACCAATCATGCAGCTCAGCTGGCAATAATCAAGCAGCTGAGCAGGCAGGAATCACACGTCTCAGCTGAATATTGTCAAGCAGATGAGGAGGCAGGAATCACGCAGCTCAGCTGGCAATAATCAAGCAGATGAGCAGGCAGGACGCACGCAGCACAGTTGGCAATTGTCAAGCAGCTCATCAGCCAGGAATCACGCAGCTCAGCAGTCCCTCATCACGTGACTGAGCATGCACTCTTGACGTTACTGATCATACAGTTATTACGTGACTGATCATGCACTGATCACATGGCTATCATTCACTGATCACATGACTGCCCATGCACTGAGCACGTGGATGATCATACGCTGAACACGTGACTGATCATGCACTGATCACCTGGCTATCATGAACTGATCACGTGACTGATCATGCACTAATCACGTTGTGGATCCTGCACTGATCACGTGGCTGATCATGCACTGATCACGTGAATGATCATGCACTGATCACGTAGCTATCATGCACTGATCACGTGGCTATCATGCACTGATCACGTGCCTGATCATACACTGATCACGAGACTGCGCATGCACTGATCACGTGGATGATCATACACTCACCACGTGAGAGATCATGCTCTGATCAGTTGGCTTTCATGCACTGATAATGTGGCTATCGTACACTGATCACGTGACTGCGCATGCATGCAATGATCACGTGGCTGATCATACACTGATCACGTCGCTGATCATGCACTGACCACGTGGCTTATCATGCACTGATCACGTGAATGATCATGCACTGATCACGTGAATGATCATGCACTGATCACGTAGCTATCATGCACTGATCACGTGGCTATCATGCACTGATCACGTGCCTGATCATGCACTGATCACGTGCCTCATCATGCACTTATCACATGAATGACCATGCTCTGATCACGTGCCTGATCATGCAATGATCACGTGGCTGATCATGCACTGATCACGAAGCTGATCATACACTGATCACCTGACTGTGCATGCACTGATCACATGACTGATCATGCACTGATCACGTGGCTGATCATGCGCTCATAACCAGGTTATCATACACTAATCACGTGACTGATCATGCACTCTTCACGTGCCTGATCATGCACTGACCATGTGGCTTTTCATACACTGATCACTTGACTGCATATGCACTGATCACGTGGCTGATCATACAGTGATCACGTGGCTGATCATGCACTGATCACGTGGCGGATCATGCACTAATCACGTTGCTGATCATGCACTGCTCAGGTGGCTTTCATGCACTGGTCACGTGGCTATCATGCACTGATCACGTGCCTGATCATACACTGGTCACGAGACTGCGCATGCACTGATCACGTGGATGATCATACACTCACCATGTGACAGACCATGCACTGATAATGTGGCTATTGTACACTCATCACGTGACTGCTTATGCACTGAGTATGTGGATGATCATACACTGATGACGTGACTGATCACGCACTGATCACGTGACTGATCCTGCACTGATCACGTGACTGCACATTCACTGATTATGTGGATGATCATACACTGAAATAGTGACTGATCATGCACTGATCACCTGGCTATCATGAACTGATCACGTGGCTGATCATACACTGATCACGTGACTGATAATGCACTAATCACGTTGTGGATCCTGCACTGATCACGTGGCTGATCATACACTGATCACGTGCCTGATCATGCACTGATCACGTGGCTGATCATGCACTGCTCATGTGACTGAGCATGCACAGATCACGTAGCTATCATGCATTGATCACTTGTCTATCATGCACTGAACACATGGTTGATCATACACTCATCACGTGACTGATCATGCACTCTTCACGTGCCTGATCGTGCACTGATCACGTGGCTGATCATGCACTGATCACGTGGGTGATCATGCACTGATCAGGTGGCTATCATGCACTGATCACGTGTCTATCAGGCACTGATGACGTGACTGCGCATGAGGTGATCATGTACCTGTTCATGCACTGTTTCCGTGGCTATCATGCACTGATCAACTGGCTAATCATACATTGTTCACGTAACTAATCATGCCCTGATCACGAAGCTGATCATACACTGATCACGTAACTGCGCATGCACAGATCTCGTGACAAATCATGCACTGATCACGTGGCTATCATGCACTGATCACGTTACATATTATGCATTGATCACGTGGCTTATCATACACTAATCACGTGGCTGATCATGCACTGATCATGTGACTGATCACGCACTGATCACGTGCCTGATCATGCACTGATCACGTGCCTCATCATGCACTTATCACATGAATGACCATGCTCTGATCACGTGCCTGATCATGCAATGATCACGTGGCTGATCATGCACTGTTCACGAAGCTGATCATACACTGATCACCTGACTGTGCATGCACTGATCACGTTGCGGATCATGCACTCATCACGTGGCTGATCATACACTGATCACGTGATTTCACATGCACTGAGCACGTGACTGATCATGCACTGACACGTGTCTATCATACACTGATCACGTGTCTATCATGCACTAATCAGGTGACTGCACATGCACTGATCACGTAATTGTCGACAATGATCACGTGGCTATCATGCACTGATCACGTGGCTGATCTTGCACTGCTCATGTGACTGAGCATGCACTGATCACGTAGCTATCATGCATTGATCACTTGCCTATCATGCACTGAACACGTGGCTCTTCATTCTCTGGTCACGTAGCTATCATGCCCTGATCACATGGCTATCATGCACAGAACCCGTGGCTGATCATGCACATATCACATGACTGATCATGCACTGATCACGTGGCTACCTTGCACTGATTCCGTGGCTGATCATACACTGATCACGTGACTGATCACGCACTGATCACGTGCCTGATCATGCAGTTATCACATGAATGACCATGCTATGATCACGTGGCTGATCATGCACTGATCACGAAGCTGATCATACACTGATCACCGGACTGTGCCTGCACTGATCACATGACTGATCATGCACTGATCACGTGGCTGATCATGCGCTGATAACCAGGCTATCATACACTAATCACGTGACTGGTCATGCACTCTTCATGTGCCTGATCATGCACTGATCACGTGACTTTTCATACACTGATCACGTGACTGCACATGCACTGATCACGTGGCTGATCTTGCACTGATCACGTGGCTGATCATGCACTGATCACGTGGCTGATCATGCACTAACCACGTTGTTGATCATGCACTGCACAGGTGGCTATCATGCACTGATCACGTGGCTATCATGCACTGATCACGTGCCTGATCATACACTGATCATGAGACTGTGCATGCACTGATCACGTGGATGATCATACTCTCACCACGTGACAGATCTTGCACTGATCAGTTGGCTTTCATGCACTGATAATGTGGCTATCGTACACTGATCACATGACTGCGCATGCAATCAATGATCACCTGGCTGATCATACACTGATCACGTGACTGCTCATGCACTGATTATGTGGATGATCATACACTGATCACGTGACTGATCCTGCACTGATCACGTGACTGCACATTCACTGATTATGTGGATGATCAAACACTGATCACGTGACTGATCATGCACTGATCATGTGGCTGAAAATGCACTGATAAAGTGGTTGATCATGCACTGATCATGTGACTGAGCATGCACCGATAACGTGACTGATTGAGCACTATTCACGTGCCTGATCATGCACTGATAACATGGCTGATCATGCACTGATCACCAAGCTGATCATACACTGATCACGGGACCGTGCATGCACTGAACACCTGGCTGATCATGCACTGATCACATGGGTGATCTTGCCCTGATCACGTGGCTGATCATACACTGATCACGTGACTGATAATGCACTAATCACGTTGCAGATCCTGCACTGATCACGTGGCTGATCATACACTATTCATGTGGCTGTTCATGCAATGACCACGGGGCTAATCATACACTGATCACATTACTGATAATGCACTGATCACGTGCCTGATCATGCAGTGATCACGTGGCTGATCATGCACTCATCACGAAGCTGATCATACACGGATCATGTGACTGTGCATGCACTGATCATGTGGCTGTCATGCACTGATCACGTGACTAATCATGCACTGATCACATGACTGATCATGCACTGATCACGAAGCTGATCATACACTTATCACGTGACTGTGCATGTGCTGATCACGTGGATGATAATGCACTGATCACGTGGCTGATCATTCACTGTTCACCTGCCTCATCATGCACTGATCACGTGGCTGAACATGGACTGATCACGTGGCTGATCATGCACTGTTCACGAACCTGATCATACGCTGATCATTTGACTGTGCATGCACTGATCATGTGGCTGATCATGCACTGATCACGTGTCTGATCATGCACTGATCACATGGCTGATCATGCACTAATCACGTTGCGGATCATGCACTCATCACCTGGCTGATCCTACACTGATCACGTGATTTCACATGCACTAATCATGTGACTGCATATGCACTGATCATGTAATTGTGGACAATGATCAGGTGGCTATCATGAATTGATCACGTGGCTGATCATGCACTGCTCATGTGACTGAGCATGCACTGATCACGTAGCTATCATGCATTGATCACTTGTCTATCATGCACTGAACACGTGGCTGATCATACAGTGATCACGTGACTACACATGCACTGATCCCGTGCCTGATCATACAGTGACCACGTGGCTTATCATGCACTGATCACGTGGGTGATCATGCACTGATCACGAAGCTGATCATACACTGATCACGTGACTGTGCATGTGCTGATCACGTGGATGATCATGCACTGATCACGTGGCTGATCATACGCTGATCACGTTTCTGGTCATGCACTAATTACTTTGAGGATCATGCACTCATCACGTGGCTGATCATGCACTGATCATGTGGTGATCATACACTGATCACGTGGTTGATCATGCACTGATCACATGGCTGATGATGCACTAATCCCGTTGCTGAATATGAGCTGATCACGTGACTGAGCATGCAGTGATCACATGTCTGAATGGCGCTGATCATGTGATTGATCATGAGCTGATCACTTGGCTATCATGCACTGATGATGTGCCTCATGAGGCAATAATCAAAGAGCTGAGGAGCCACGAATCACGCAATCAGCAGGCAAAAATCATGGACTTCAGCTGTGACCAATCATGCAGCTCAGCTGGCAATAATCAAGCAGCTGAGCAGGCAGGAATCACACGTCTCAGCTGAATATTGTCAAGCAGATGAGGAGGCAGGAATCACGCAGCTCAGCTGGCAATAATCAAGCAGATGAGCAGGCAGGACGCACGCAGCACAGTTGGCAATTGTCAAGCAGCTCATCAGCCAGGAATCACGCAGCTCATCAGTCCCTCATCACGTGACTGAGCATGCACTCTTGACGTTACTGATCATACAGTTATTACGTGACTGATCATGCACTGATCACATGGCTATCATTCACTGATCACATGACTGCCCATGCACTGAGCACGTGGATGATCATACGCTGAACACGTGACTGATCATGCACTGATCACCCGGCTATCATGAACTGATCACGTGACTGATCATGCACTAATCACGTTGTGGATCCTGCACTGATCACGTGGCTGATCATGCACTGATCACGTGAATGATCATGCACTGATCACGTAGCTATCATGCACTGATCACGTGGCTATCATGCACTGATCACGTGCCTGATCATACACTGATCACGAGACTGCGCATGCACTGATGACGTGGATGATCATACACTCACCACGTGAGAGATCATGCTCTGATCAGTTGGCTTTCATGCACTGATAATGTGGCTATCGTACACTGATCACGTGACTGCGCATGCATGCAATGATCACGTGGCTGATCATACACTGATCACGTTGCTGATCATGCACTGACCACGTGGCTGATCATGCACTGATCCCATGGCTATCATGCACTGGTTATGTGGATGATCATACATGGACCACGTACCTGATCATGCACTGATCTTGTGGCTGACCATGCACTGATAAAGTGGTTGATCATGTACTGATTATGTGACTGAGCATGCACCAATAACGTGACTGATCAAGCACTCTTCACATGGCTGATCATTCACTGATCACCAAGCTGCTCATACACTAATCACATGACCGTGCATGCACTGATCACGTGGCTGATCATGCACTGATCACGTGGGTGATCATGCACTGATCAGTGGCTGATCATACACTGATCACGAAGCTGATCATACACTGATCACGTGACTGTGCATGCACTGATCATATGGCTGATCATTCACTGTTCACCTGCCTCATCATGCACTGATCACGTGGCTGATCATGCACTGTTCACGAAGCTGATCATACACTGATCACCTGACTGTGCATGCACTGATCACGTTGCGGATCATGCACTCATCACGTGGCTGATCATACACTGATCACGTGATTTCACATGCACTGAGCACGTGACTGATCATGCACTGACACGTGTCTATCATACACTTATCACGTGTCTATCATGCACTAATCAGGTGACTGCACATGCACTGATCACGTAATTGTCGACAATGATCACGTGGCTATCATGCACTGATCACGTGGCTGATCTTGCACTGCTCATGTGACTGAGCATGCACTGATCACGTAGCTATCATGCATTGATCACTTGCCTATCATGCACTGAACACGTGGCTCTTCATTCTCTGGTCACGTAGCTATCATGCCCTGATCACATGGCTATCATGCACAGAACCCGTGGCTGATCATGCACATATAACATGACTGATCATGCACTGATCACGTGGCTACCTTGCACTGATCCCGTGGCTGATCATACACTGATCACGTGACTGATCACGCACTGATCACGTGCCTGATCATGCAGTTATCACATGAATGACCATGCTATGATCACGTGCCTGATCATGCAATGATCACGTGGCTGATCATGCACTGATCACGAAGCTGATCATACACTGATCACCTGACTGTGCCTGCACTGATCACATGACTGATCATGCACTGATCACGTGGCTGATCATGCGCTGATAACCAGGCTATCATACACTAATCACGTGACTGATCATGCACTCTTCATGTGCCTGATCATGCACTGATCACGTGACTTTTCATACACTGATCACGTGACTGCACATGCACTGATCACGTGGCTGATCATGCACTGATCACGTGGCTGATCATGCACTGATCACGTGGCTGATCATGCACTAACCACGTTGTTGATCATGCACTGCACAGGTGGCTATCATGCACTGATCACGTGGCTATCATGCACTGATCACGTGCCTGATCATACACTGATCATGAGACTGTGCATGCACTGATCACGTGGATGATCATACTCTCACCACGTGACAGATCTTGCACTGATCAGTTGGCTTTCATGCACTGATAATGTGGCTATCGTACACTGATCACATGACTGCGCATGCAATCAATGATCACCTGGCTGATCATACACTGATCACGTGGCTGCTCATGCACTGATTATGTGGATGATCATACACTGATCACGTGACTGATCCTGCACTGATCACGTGACTGCACATTCACTGATTATGTGGATGATCAAACACTGATCACGTGACTGATCATGCACTGATCATGTGGCTGAAAATGCACTGATAAAGTGGTTGATCATGCACTGATCATGTGACTGAGCATGCACCGATAACGTGACTGATTAAGCACTATTCACGTGCCTGATCATGCACTGATAACATGGCTGATCATGCACTGATCACCAAGCTGATCATACACTGATCACGGGACCGTGCATGCACTGAACACCTGGCTGATCATGCACTGATCACATGGGTGATCTTGCCCTGATCACGTGGCTGATCATACACTGATCATGTGACTGATAATGCACTAATCACGTTGCAGATCCTGCACTGATCACGTGGCTGATCATACACTATTCATGTGGCTGTTCATGCAATGACCACGGGGCTAATCATACACTGATCACATTACTGATAATGCACTGATCACGTGCCTGATCATGCAGTGATCACGTGCATGATCATGCACTCATCACGAAGCTGATCATACACGGATCACCTGCCTGTGCATGCACGGATCATGTGGCCGTCATGCACTGATCACGTGACTAATTATGCACTGATCACATGACGGATCATGCACTGATCACGAAGCTGATCATACACTTATCACGTGACTGTGCATGTGCTGATCACGTGGATGATCATGCACTGATCACGTGGCTGATCATTCACTGTTCACCTGCCTCATCATGCACTGATCACGTGGCTGAACATGGACTGATCACGTGGCTGATCATGCACTGTTCACGAACCTGATCATACGCTGATCATTTGACTGTGCATGCACTGATCATGTGGCTGATCATGCACTGATCACGTGTCTGATCATGCACTGATCACATGGCTGATCATGCACTAATCACGTTGCGGATCATGCACTCATCACCTGGCTGATCATACACTGATCACGTGATTTCACATGCACTAATCACGTGACTGCACATGCACTGATCACGTAATTGTGGACAATGATCAGGTGGCTATCATGAATTGATCATGTGGCTGATCATGCACTGCTCATGTGACTGAGCATGCACTGATCACGTAGCTATCATGCATTGATCACTTGTCTATCATGCACTGAACACGTGGCTGATCATACAGTGATCACGTGACTACACATGCACTGATCACGAGCCTGATCATACAGTGACCACGTGGCTTATCATGCACTGATCACGTGGGTGATCATGCACTGATCACGAAGGTGATCATACACTGATCACGTGACTGTGCATGTGCTGATCACGTGGATGATCATGCACTGATCACGTGGCTGATCATACGCTGATCACGTTTCTGGTCATGCACTAATTACTTTGAGGATCATGCACTCATCACGTGGCAGATCATGCACTGATCACGTGGTGATCATACACTGATCACATGGCTGATGATGCACTAATCCCGTTGCTGAATATGAGCTGATCACGTGACTGATCATGAGCTGATCACTTGGCTATCATGCACTGATGATGTGCCTCATGAGGCAATAATCAAAGAGCTGAGGAGCCACGAATCACGCAATCAGCAGGCAAAAATCATGGACTTCAGCTGTGACCAATCATGCAGCTCAGCTGGCAATAATCAAGCAGCTGAGCAGGCAGGAATCACACGTCTCAGCTGAATATTGTCAAGCAGATGAGGAGGCAGGAATCACGCAGCTCAGCTGGCAATAATCAAGCAGATGAGCAGGCAGGACGCACGCAGCACAGTTGGCAATTGTCAAGCAGCTCATCAGCCAGGAATCACGCAGCTCAGCAGTCCCTCATCACGTGACTGAGCATGCACTCTTGACGTTACTGATCATACAGTTATTACGTGACTGATCATGCACTGATCACATGGCTATCATTCACTGATCACATGACTGCCCATGCACTGAGCACGTGGATGATCATACGCTGAACACGTGACTGATCATGCACTGATCACCTGGCTATCATGAACTGATCACGTGACTGATCATGCACTAATCACGTTGTGGATCCTGCACTGATCACGTGGCTGATCATGCACTGATCACGTGAATGATCATGCACTGATCACGTAGCTATCATGCACTGATCACGTGGCTATCATGCACTGATCACGTGCCTGATCATACACTGATCACGAGACTGCGCATGCACTGATCACGTGGATGATCATACACTCACCACGTGAGAGATCATGCTCTGATCAGTTGGCTTTCATGCACTGATAATGTGGCTATAGTACACTGATCACGTGACTGCGCATGGATGCAATGATCACGTGGCTGATCATACACTGATCACGTCGCTGATCATGCACTGACCACGTGGCTGATCATGGACTGATCCCATGGCTATCATGCACTGATTATGTGGATGATCATACATGGATCACGTGCCTGATCATGCACTGATCTTGTGGCTGACCATGCACTGATAAAGTGGTTGATCATGTACTGATTATGTGACTGAGCATGCACCGATAACGTGACTGATCAATCACTCTTCACATGGCTGATCATTCACTGATCACCAAGCTGCTCATACACTAATCACATGACCGTGCATGCACTGATCACGTGGCTGATCATGCACTGATCACGTGGGTGATCATGCACTGATCAGTGGCTGATCATACACTGATCACGAAGCTGATCATACACTGATCACGTGACTGTGCATGCACTGATCATGTGGCTGATCATTCACTGTTCACCTGCCTCATCATGCACTGATCACGTGGCTGATCATGCACTGTTCACGAAGCTGATCATACACTGATCACCTGACTGTGCATGCACTGATCACGTTGCGGATCATGCACTCATCACGTGGCTGATCATACACTGATCACGTGATTTCACATGCACTGAGCACGTGACTGATCATGCACTGACACGTGTCTATCATACACTGATCACGTGTCTATCATGCACTAATCAGGTGACTGCACATGCACTGATCACGTAATTGTCGACAATGATCACGTGGCTATCATGCACTGATCACGTGGCTGATCTTGCACTGCTCATGTGACTGAGCATGCACTGATCACGTAGCTATCATGCATTGATCACTTGCCTATCATGCACTGAACACGTGGCTCTTCATTCTCTGGTCACGTAGCTATCATGCCCTGATCACATGGCTATCATGCACAGAACCCGTGGCTGATCATGCACATATCACATGACTGATCATGCACTGATCACGTGGCTACCTTGCACTGATCCCGTGGCTGATCACACACTGATCACGTGACTGATCACGCACTGATCACGTGCCTGATCATGCAGTTATCACATGAATGACCATGCTATGATCACGTGCCTGATCATGCTATGATCACGTGGCTGATCATGCACTGATCACGAAGCTGATTATACACTGATCACCTGACTGTGCCTGCACTGATCACATGACTGATCATGCACTGATCACGTGGCTGATCATGCGCTGATAACCAGGCTATCATACACTAATCACGTGACTGATCATGCACTCTTCATGTGCCTGATCATGCACTGATCACGTGACTTTTCATACACTGATCACGTGACTGCACATGCACTGATCACGTGGCTGATCATGCACTGATCACGTGGCTGATCATGCACTGATCACGTGGCTGATCATGCACTAACCACGTTGTTGATCATGCACTGCACAGGTGGCTATCATGCACTGATCACGTGGCTATCATGCACTGATCACGTGCCTGATCATACACTGATCATGAGACTGTGCATGCACTGATCACGTGGATGATCATACTCTCACCACGTGACAGATTCTTGCACTGATCAGTTGGCTTTCATGCACTGATAATGTGGCTATCGTACACTGATCACATGACTGCGCATGCAATCAATGATCACCTGGCTGATCATACACTGATCACGTGGCTGATCATGCACTGATCACGTGACTGCTCATGCACTGATTATGTGGATGATCAAACACTGATCACGTGACTGATCATGCACTGATCATGTGGCTGAAAATGCACTGATAAAGTGGTTGATCATGCACTGATCATGTGACTGAGCATGCACCGATAACGTGACTGATTAAGCACTATTCACGTGCCTGATCATGCACTGATAACATGGCTGATCATGCACTGATCACCAAGCTGATCATACACTGATCACGGGACCGTGCATGCACTGAACACCTGGCTGATCATGCACTGATCACATGGGTGATCTTGCCCTGATCACGTGGCTGATCATACACTGATCAAGTGACTGATAATGCACTAATCACGTTGCAGATCCTGCACTGATCACGTGGCTGATCATACACTATTCATGTGGCTGTTCATGCAATGACCACGGGGCTAATCATACACTGATCACATTACTGATAATGCACTGATCACGTGCCTAATCATGCAGTGATCACGTGGCTGATCATGCACTGATCACGAAGCTGATCATACACTGATCACCTGCCTGTGCATGCACTGATCACGTGGCTGTCATGCACTGATCACGTGACTAATCATGCACTGATCACATGACTGATCATGCACTGATCACGAAGCTGATCATACACTTATCACGTGACTGTGCATGTGCTGATCACGTGGATGATCATGCACTGATCACGTGGCTGATCATTCACTGTTGACCTGCCTCATCATGCACTGATCACGTGGCTGAACATGGACTGATCACGTGGCTGATCATGCACTGTTCACGAACCTGATCATACGCTGATCATTTGACTGTGCATGCACTGATCATGTGGCTGATCATGCACTGATCACGTGTCTGATCATGCACTGATCACATGGCTGATCATGCACTAATCACGTTGCGGATCATGCACTCATCACCTGGCTGATCATACACTGATCACGTGATTTCACATGCACTAATCACGTGACTGCACATGCACTGATCACTGTAATTGTGGACAATGATCAGGTGGCTATCATGAATTGATCACGTGGCTGATCATGCACTGCTCATGTGACTGAGCATGCACTGATCACGTAGCTATCATGCATTGATCACTTGTCTATCATGCACTGAACACGTGGCTGATCATACAGTGATCACGTGACTACACATGCACTGATCACGTGCCTGATCATACAGTGACCACGTGGCTTATCATGCACTGATCACGTGGGTGATCATGCACTGATCACGAAGCTGATCATACACTGATCACGTGACTGTGCATGTGCTGATCACGTGGATGATCATGCACTGATCACGTGGCTGATCATACGCTGATCACGTTTCTGGTCATGCACTAATTACTTTGAGGATCATGCACTCATCACGTGGCTGATCATGCACTGATCACGTGGTGATCATACACTGATCACGTGGTTGATCATGCACTGATCACATGGCTGATGATGCACTAATCCCGTTGCTGAATATGAGCTGATCACGTGACTGAGCATGCAGTGATCACATGTCTGAATGGCGCTGATCATGTGACTGATCATGAGCTGATCACTTGGCTATCATGCACTGATGATGTGCCTCATGAGGCAATAATCAAAGAGCTGAGGAGCCACGAATCACGCAATCAGCAGGCAAAAATCATGGACTTCAGCTGTGACCAATCATGCAGCTCAGCTGGCAATAATCAAGCAGCTGAGCAGGCAGGAATCACACGTCTCAGCTGAATATTGTCAAGCAGATGAGGAGGCAGGAATCACGCAGCTCAGCTGGCAATAATCAAGCAGATGAGCAGGCAGGACGCACGCAGCACAGTTGGCAATTGTCAAGCAGCTCATCAGCCAGGAATCACGCAGCTCAGCAGTCCCTCATCACGTGACTGAGCATGCACTCTTGACGTTACTGATCATACAGTTATTACGTGACTGATCATGCACTGATCACATGGCTATCATTCACTGATCACATGACTGCCCATGCACTGAGCACGTGGATGATCATACGCTGAACACGTGACTGATCATGCACTGATCACCCGGCTATCATGAACTGATCACGTGACTGATCATGCACTAATCACGTTGTGGATCCTGCACTGATCACGTGGCTGATCATGCACTGATCACGTGAATGATCATGCACTGATCACGTAGCTATCATGCACTGATCACGTGGCTATCATGCACTGATCACGTGCCTGATCATACACTGATCACGAGACTGCGCATGCACTGATCACGTGGATGATCATACACTCACCACGTGAGAGATCATGCTCTGATCAGTTGGCTTTCATGCACTGATAATGTGGCTATCGTACACTGATCACGTGACTGCGCATGCATGCAATGATCACGTGGCTGATCATACACTGATCACGTCGCTGATCATGCACTGACCACGTGGCTGATCATGCACTGATCCCATGGCTATCATGCACTGGTTATGTGGATGATCATACATGGATCACGTGCCTGATCATGCACTGATCTTGTGGCTGACCATGCACTGATAAAGTGGTTGATCATGTACTGATCATGTGACTGAGCATGCACCGATAACGTGACTGATCAAGCACTCTTCACATGGCTGATCATTCACTGATCACCAAGCTGCTCATACACTAATCACATGACCGTGCATGCACTGATCACGTGGCTGATCATGCACTGATCACGTGGGTGATCATGCACTGATCAGTGGCTGATCATACACTGATCACGAAGCTGATCATACACTGATCACGTGACTGTGCATGCACTGATCATGTGGCTGATCATTCACTGTTCACCTGCCTCATCATGCACTGATCACGTGGCTGATCATGCACTGTTCACGAAGCTGATCATACACTGATCACCTGACTGTGCATGCACTGATCACGTTGCGGATCATGCACTCATCACGTGGCTGATCATACACTGATCACATGGCTGATCATGCACTAATCACGTTGCGGATCATGCACTCATCACGTGGCTGATCATACACTGATCACGTGATTTCACATGCACTGAGCACAGTGACTGATCATGCACTGACACGTGTCTATCATACACTGATCACGTGTCTATCATGCACTAATCAGGTGACTGCACATGCACTGATCACGTAATTGTCGACAATGATCACGTGGCTATCATGCACTGATCACGTGGCTGATCTTGCACTGCTCATGTGACTGAGCATGCACTGATCACGTAGCTATCATGCATTGATCACTTGCCTATCATGCACTGAACACGTGGCTCTTCATTCTCTGGTCACGTAGCTATCATGCCCTGATCACATGGCTATCATGCACAGAACCCGTGGCTGATCATGCACATATCACATGACTGATCATGCACTGATCACGTGGCTACCTTGCACTGATCCCGTGGCTGATCATACACTGATCACGTGACTGATCACGCACTGATCACGTGCCTGATCATGCAGTTATCACATGAATGACCATGCTATGATCACGTGCCTGATCATGCAATGATCACGTGGCTGATCATGCACTGATCACGAAGCTGATCATACACTGATCACCTGACTGTGCCTGCACTGATCACATGACTGATCATGCACTGATCACGTGGCTGATCATGCGCTGATAACCAGGCTATCATACACTAATCACGTGACTGATCATGCACTCTTCATGTGCCTGATCATGCACTGATCACGTGACTTTTCATACACTGATCACGTGACTGCACATGCACTGATCACGTGGCTGATCATGCACTGATCACGTGGCTGATCATGCACTGATCACGTGGCTGATCATGCACTAACCACGTTGTTGATCATGCACTGCACAGGTGGCTATCATGCACTGATCACGTGGCTATCATGCACTGATCACGTGCCTGATCATACACTGATCATGAGACTGTGCATGCACTGATCACGTGGATGATCATACTCTCACCACGTGACAGATCTTGCACTGATCAGTTGGCTTTCATGCACTGATAATGTGGCTATCGTACACTGATCACATGACTGCGCATGCAATCAATGATCACCTGGCTGATCATACACTGATCACGTGGCTGATCATGCACTGATCACGTGACTGCTCATGCACTGATTATGTGGATGATCATACACTGATCACGTGACTGATCCTGCACTGATCACGTGACTGCACATTCACTGATTATGTGGATGATCAAACACTGATCACGTGACTGATCATGCACTGATCATGTGGCTGAAAATGCACTGATAAAGTGGTTGATCATGCACTGATCATGTGACTGAGCATGCACCGATAACGTGACTGATTAAGCACTATTCACGTGCCTGATCATGCACTGATAACATGGCTGATCATGCACTGATCACCAAGCTGATCATACACTGATCACGGGACCGTGCATGCACTGAACACCTGGCTGATCATGCACTGATCACATGGGTGATCTTGCCCTGATCACGTGGCTGATCATACACTGATCACGTGACTGATAATGCACTAATCACGTTGCAGATCCTGCACTGATCACGTGGCTGATCATACACTATTCATGTGGCTGTTCATGCAATGACCACGGGGCTAATCATACACTGATCACATTACTGATAATGCACTGATCACGTGCCTGATCATGCAGTGATCACGTGGCTGATCATGCACTCATCACGAAGCTGATCATACACTGATCACCTGCCTGTGCATGCACTGATCATGTGGCTGTCATGCACTGATCACGTGACTAATCATGCACTGATCACATGACTGATCATGCACTGATCACGAAGCTGATCATACACTTATCACGTGACTGTGCATGTGCTGATCACGTGGATGATCATGCACTGATCACGTGGCTGATCATTCACTGTTCACCTGCCTCATCATGCACTGATCACGTGGCTGAACATGGACTGATCACGTGGCTGATCATGCACTGTTCACGAACCTGATCATACGCTGATCATTTGACTGTGCATGCACTGATCATGTGGCTGATCATGCACTGATCACGTGTCTGATCATGCACTGATCACATGGCTGATCATGCACTAATCACGTTGCGGATCATGCACTCATCACCTGGCTGATCATACACTGATCACGTGATTTCACATGCACTAATCACGTGACTGCACATGCACTGATCACGTAATTGTGGACAATGATCAGGTGGCTATCATGAATTGATCACGTGGCTGATCATGCACTGCTCATGTGACTGAGCATGCACTGATCACGTAGCTATCATGCATTGATCACTTGTCTATCATGCACTGAACACGTGGCTGATCATACAGTGATCACGTGACTACACATGCACTGATCACGTGCCTGATCATACAGTGACCACGTGGCTTATCATGCACTGATCACGTGGGTGATCATGCACTGATCACGAAGCTGATCATACACTGATCACGTGACTGTGCATGTGCTGATCACGTGGATGATCATGCACTGATCACGTGGCTGATCATACGCTGATCACGTTTCTGGTCATGCACTAATTACTTTGAGGATCATGCACTCATCACGTGGCTGATCATGCACTGATCACGTGGTGATCATACACTGATCACGTGGTTGATCATGCACTGATCACATGGCTGATGATGCACTAATCCCGTTGCTGAATATGAGCTGATCACGTGACTGAGCATGCAGTGATCACATGTCTGAATGGCGCTGATCATGTGACTGATCATGAGCTGATCACTTGGCTATCATGCACTGATGATGTGCCTCATGAGGCAATAATCAAAGAGCTGAGGAGCCACGAATCACGCAATCAGCAGGCAAAAATCATGGACTTCAGCTGTGACCAATCATGCAGCTCAGCTGGCAATAATCAAGCAGCTGAGCAGGCAGGAATCACACGTCTCAGCTGAATATTGTCAAGCAGATGAGGAGGCAGGAATCACGCAGCTCAGCTGGCAATAATCAAGCAGATGAGCAGGCAGGACGCACGCAGCACAGTTGGCAATTGTCAAGCAGCTCATCAGCCAGGAATCACGCAGCTCAGCAGTCCCTCATCACGTGACTGAGCATGCACTCTTGACGTTACTGATCATACAGTTATTACGTGACTGATCATGCACTGATCACATGGCTATCATTCACTGATCACATGACTGCCCATGCACTGAGCACGTGGATGATCATACGCTGAACACGTGACTGATCATGCACTGATCACCTGGCTATCATGAACTGATCACGTGACTGATCATGCACTAATCACGTTGTGGATCCTGCACTGATCACGTGGCTGATCATGCACTGATCACGTGAATGATCATGCACTGATCACGTAGCTATCATGCACTGATCACGTGGCTATCATGCACTGATCACGTGCCTGATCATACACTGATCACGAGACTGCGCATGCACTGATCACGTGGATGATCATACACTCACCACGTGAGAGATCATGCTCTGATCAGTTGGCTTTCATGCACTGATAATGTGGCTATCGTACACTGATCACGTGACTGCGCATGCATGCAATGATCACGTGGCTGATCATACACTGATCACGTCGCTGATCATGCACTGACCACGTGGCTGATCATGCACTGATCCCATGGCTATCATGCACTGGTTATGTGGATGATCATACATGGATCACGTGCCTGATCATGCACTGATCTTGTGGCTGACCATGCACTGATAAAGTGGTTGATCATGTACTGATTATGTGACTGAGCATGCACCGATAACGTGACTGATCAAGCACTCTTCACATGGCTGATCATTCACTGATCACCAAGCTGCTCATACACTAATCACATGACCGTGCATGCACTGATCACGTGGCTGATCATGCACTGATCACGTGGGTGATCATGCACTGATCAGTGGCTGATCATACACTGATCACGAAGCTGATCATACACTGATCACGTGACTGTGCATGCACTGATCATGTGGCTGATCATTCACTGTTCACCTGCCTCATCATGCACTGATCACGTGGCTGATCATGCACTGTTCACGAAGCTGATCATACACTGATCACCTGACTGTGCATGCACTGATCACGTTGCGGATCATGCACTCATCACGGTGGCTGATCATACACTGATCACGTGATTTCACATGCACTGAGCACGTGACTGATCATGCACTGACACGTGTCTATCATACACTGATCACGTGTCTATCATGCACTAATCAGGTGACTGCACATGCACTGATCACGTAATTGTCGACAATGATCACGTGGCTATCATGCACTGATCACGTGGCTGATCTTGCACTGCTCATGTGACTGAGCATGCACTGATCACGTAGCTATCATGCATTGATCACTTGCCTATCATGCACTGAACACGTGGCTCTTCATTCTCTGGTCACGTAGCTATCATGCCCTGATCACATGGCTATCATGCACAGAACCCGTGGCTGATCATGCACATATCACATGACTGATCATGCACTGATCACGTGGCTACCCTTGCACTGATCCCGTGGCTGATCATACACTGATCACGTGACTGATCACGCACTGATCACGTGCCTGATCATGCAGTTATCACATGAATGACCATGCTATGATCACGTGGCTGATCATGCACTTGATCACGAAGCTGATCATACACTGATCACCTGACTGTGCCTGCACTGATCACATGACTGATCATGCACTGATCACGTGGCTGATCATGCGCTGATAACCAGGCTATCATACACTAATCACGTGACTGATCATGCACTCTTCATGTGCCTGATCATGCACTGATCACGTGACTTTCATACACTGATCACGTGACTGCACATGCACTGATCACGTGGCTGATCTTGCACTGATCAGGTGGCTGACATGCACTGATCACGTGGCTGATCATGCACTAACCACGTTGTTGATCATGCACTGCACAGGTGGCTATCATGCACTGATCACGTGGCTATCATGCACTGATCACGTGCCTGATCATACACTGATCATGAGACTGTGCATGCACTGATCACGTGGATGATCATACTCTCACCACGTGACAGATCTTGCACTGATCAGTTGGCTTTCATGCACTGATAATGTGGCTATCGTACACTGATCACATGACTGCGCATGCATCAATGATCACCTGGCTGATACATACACCTGATCACGTGACCTGCTCATGCACTGATTATGTGGATGATCATACACTGATCACGTGACTGATCCTGCACTGATCACGTGACTGCACATTCACTGATTATGTGGATGATCAAACACTGATCACGTGACTGATCATGCACTGATCATGTGGCTGAAAATGCACTGATAAAGTGGTGATCATGCACTGATCATGTGAACTGAGCATTGCACCGATAACGTGACTGATTAGCACTATTCACGTGCCTGATCATGCACTGATAACATGGCTGATCATGCACTGATCACCAAGCTGATCATACACTGATCACGGGACCGTGCATGCACTGAACACCTGGCTGATCATGCACTGATCACATGGGTGATCTTGCCCTGATCACGTGGCTGATCATACACTGATCACGTGACTGATAATGCACTAATCACGTTATCATCACTGATCACGTGGAGATCATGCACTGATCAGTGGCTGTTCATGCATGACCACGTGGCTATCATACACTGATCACATGCTGATCATGCAATGATCACGTGGCTGATCATACACTGATCACTGCTGATCATGCACTGATCACGTGCTGATCATGCACTGACCTATCACGTGATGATCATGCACTGATCACGTAAGCATGATCACTGACATCATGATCACGGTGACATGCACTGATCATGTGACTGTCATGCATGTCACTGCTGATCATGCACTGATCACATGGCTGACATGCACTGATCACGGATCATAGACTGTGATGCATGCTCACGTGGCTGATCATGCACTGATCAGTGCTGATCATGCACTGATCACGTGCTGATCACTGATCACGAGCTGATCATGCACTGATCACGTGACTGGGCATGCACTGTCACGCTGATCACCTGTTCACTCATCATGCACTGATCACGTGGCTGATCATGCACTGTTCACGAAGCTGATCATGCACTGATCATGACTGTGCATGCACCGATCACGTTGCTGATCATACACTGATCACGTGCCTGATCATGCACTGATCACATGGCTGATCATGCACTAATCACGTTGCGGATCATGCACTCATCACCTGGCTGATCATACACTGATCACGTGATTTCACATGCACTAATCACGTGACTGCACATGCACTGATCACGTAATTGTGGACAATGATCAGGTGGCTATCATGAATGATCACGTGGCTGACATGCACTGATCACGTATGCACATGATCACGTGGCTATCATGCACTGATCACGTGGCTATCATGCACTGATCACGTGTGCTGATCATGCACTGATCACGTGCTATCATGCATTGATCACGTGGCTATCATGCACTGATCACGTGGCTTCATACACTGATCACGTGGCTATCATGCACTGATCACGTGCTGATCATGCACTGATCACGTGGCTGATCATGCACTGATCACGTGGCTGATCATGCACTGATCACGTGGCTGATCATGCACTGATCACGTGGCTGATCATGCACTGATCACGTTGCTGATCATGCACTGATCACGTGGCTGATCATGCACTGATCACGTGGTGATCATGCACTGATCACGTGGTGATCATGCACTGATCACGTGGCTGATCATGCACTGATCACGTGCTGATCATGCACTGATCACGTGACTGATGCATGCACTGATCACATGGCTGATGAGCACTGATCCGTGGCTGATCATGTCTGATCATGCAGCGCTGATCACTTGACTGATCATGCACTGATCATGTGCCTATCATGCACTGATCACTTGGCTATGATGCACTGATCACGTGCCTCATGAGGCAATAATCAAAGAGCTGAGGAGTGAATCACGCAATCATCATGCAGCTCAGCTGTGACCAATCATGCAGCTCAGCTGGCAATAATCAAGCAGCTGAGCAGGCAGGAATCACACGTCTCAGCTGAATATTGTCAAGCAGATGAGGGAGGCAGAATCACGCAGCTCAGCTGGCAATAATCAAGCAGATGAGCAGGCAGGACGCACGCAGCACAGTTGGCAATTGTCAAGCAGCTCATCAGCCGGAATCACGCAGCTCAGCAGTCCCTCATCACGTGACTGAGCATGCACTCTTGACGTTACTGATCATACAGTTATTACGTGACTGTCATGCACTGATCACATGGCTATCATTCACTGATCACATGACTGCCCATGCACTGAGCACGTGGATGATCATACGCTGAACACGTGACTGATCATGCACTGATCACCTGGCTATCATGAACTGATCACGTGACTGATCATGCACTAATCACGTTGTGGATCCTGCACTGATCACGTGGCTGATCATGCACTGATCACGTGAATGATCATGCACTGATCACGTAGCTATCATGCACTGATCACGTGGCTATCATGCACTGATCACGTGCCTGATCATACACTGATCACGAGACTGCGCATGCACTGATCACGTGGATGATCATACACTCACCACGTGAGAGATCATGCTCTGATCAGTTGGCTTTCATGCACTGATAATGTGGCTATCGTACACTGATCACGTGACTGCGCATGCATGCAATGATCACGTGGCTGATCATACACTGATCACGTCGCTGATCATGCACTGACCACGTGGCTGATCATGCACTGATCCCATGGCTATCATGCACTGGTTATGTGGATGATCATACATGGATCACGTGCCTGATCATGCACTGATCTTGTGGCTGACCATGCACTGATAAAGTGGTTGATCATGTACTGATTATGTGACTGAGCATGCACCGATAACGTGACTGATCAAGCACTCTTCACATGGCTGATCATTCACTGATCACCAAGCTGCTCATACACTAATCACATGACCGTGCATGCACTGATCACGTGGCTGATCATGCACTGATCACGTGGGTGATCATGCACTGATCAGTGGCTGATCATACACTGATCACGAAGCTGATCATACACTGATCACGTGACTGTGCATGCACTGATCATGTGGCTGATCATTCACTGTTCACCTGCCTCATCATGCACTGATCACGTGGCTGATCATGCACTGTTCACGAAGCTGATCATACACTGATCACCTGACTGTGCATGCACTGATCACGTTGCGGATCATGCACTCATCACGTGGCTGATCATACACTGATCACATGGCTGATCATGCACTAATCACGTTGCGGATCATGCACTCATCACGTGGCTGATCATACACTGATCACGTGATTTCACATGCACTGAGCACGTGACTGATCATGCACTGACACGTGTCTATCATACACTGATCACGTGTCTATCATGCACTAATCAGGTGACTGCACATGCACTGATCACGTAATTGTCGACAATGATCACGTGGCTATCATGCACTGATCACGTGGCTGATCTTGCAGTGCTCATGTGACTGAGCATGCACTGATCACGTAGCTATCATGCATTGATCGCTTGCCTATCATGCACTGAACACGTGGCTCTTCATTCTCTGGTCACGTAGTATCATGCCCTGATCACATGGCTATCATGCACAGAACCCGTGGCTGATCATGCACATATCACATGACTGATCATGCACTGATCCCGTGGCTACCTTGCACTGATCCCGTGGCTGATCATACACTGATCACGTGACTGATCACGCACTGATCACGTGCCTGATCATGCAGTTATCACATGAATGACCATGCTATGATCACGTGCCTGATCATGCAATGATCACGTGGCTGATCATGCACTGATCACGAAGCTGATCATACACTGATCACCTGACTGTGCCTGCACTGATCACATGACTGATCATGCACTGATCACGTGGCTGATCATGCGCTGATAACCAGGCTATCATACCTAATCACGTGACTGATCATGCACTCTTCATGTGCCTGATCATGCACTGATCACGTGACTTTTCATACACTGATCACGTGCCATGCACTGATCGACATGCACTGATCACGTGGCTGATCATGCACTAACCACGTTGTTGATCATGCACTGCACAGGTGGCTATCATGCACTGATCACGTGCTATCATGCACTGATCACGTGCCTGATCATACACTGATCATGAGACGGTGCATGCACTGATCACGTGGATGATCATACTCTCACCACGTGACAGATCTTGCACTGATCATTTGGCTTTCATGCACTGATAATGTGGCTATCGTACACTGATCACATGACTGCGCATGCAATCAATGATCACCTGGCTGATCATTCAGCCTGATCACGTGACTGCTCATGCACTGATTATGTGGATGATCATACACTGATCACGTGACCTGATCCTGCACTGATTCACGTGACTGCACATTCACTGATTATGTGGATGATCAAACACTGATCACGTGACTGATCATGCACTGATCATGTGGCTGAAAATGCACTGATAAAGTGGTTGATCATGCACTGATCATGTGACTGAGCATGCACCGATAACGTGACTGATTAAGCACTATTCACGTGCCTGATCATGCACTGATAACATGGCTGATCATGCACTGATCACCAAGCTGATCATACACTGATCACGGGACCGTGCATGCACTGAACACCTGGCTGATCATGCACTGATCACATGGGTGATCTTGCCCTGATCACGTGGCTGATCATACACTGATCACGTGACTGATAATGCACTAATCACGTTGCAGATCCTGCACTGATCACGTGGCTGATCATACACTATTCACGTGGCTGATCATGCAATGATCACGTGGCTGATCATGCACTGATCACGAAGCTGATCCTACACGGATCATGTGACTGTGCATGCACTGATCATGTGGCTGTCATGCACTGATCACGTGACTAATCATGCACTGATCACATGACTGATCATGCACTGATCACGAAGCTGATCATACACTTATCACGTGACTGTGCATGTGCTGATCACGTGGATGATCATGCACTGATCACGTGGCTGATCATTCACTGTTCACCTGCCTCATCATGCACTGATCACGTGGCTGGTCATGCACTGTTCACGAACCTGATCATACGCTGATCATTTGACTGTGCATGCACCGATCATGTGGCTGATCATACACTGATCACGTGCCTGATCATGCACTGATCACATGGCTGATCATGCACTAATCACGTTGCGGATCATGCACTCATCACCTGGCTGATCATACACTGATCACGTGATTTCACATGCACTAATCACGTGACTGCACATGCACTGATCACGTAATTGTGGACAATGATCAGGTGGCTATCATGAATTGATCACGTGGCTGATCATGCACTGCTCATGTGACTGAGCATGCACTGATCACGTAGCTATCATGCATTGATCACTTGTCTATCATGCACTGAACACGTGGCTGATCATACAGTGATCACGTGACTACACATGCACTGATCACGTGCCTGATCATACAGTGACCACGTGGCTTATCATGCACTGATCACGTGGGTGATCATGCACTGATCACGAAGCTGATCATACACTGATCACGTGACTGTGCATGTGCTGATCACGTGGATGATCATGCACTGATCACGTGGCTGATCATACGCTGATCACGTTTCTGGTCATGCACTAATTACTTTGAGGATCATGCACTCATCACGTGGCTGATCATGCACTGATCACGTGGTGATCATACACTGATCACGTGGTTGATCATGCACTGATCACATGGCTGATGATGCACTAATCCCGTTGCTGAATATGAGCTGATCACGTGACTGAGCATGCAGTGATCACATGTCTGAATGGCGCTGATCATGTGACTGATCATGAGCTGATCACTTGGCTATCATGCACTGATGATGTGCCTCATGAGGCAATAATCAAAGAGCTGAGGAGCCACGAATCACGCAATCAGCAGGCAAAAATCATGGACTTCAGCTGTGACCAATCATGCAGCTCAGCTGGCAATAATCAAGCAGCTGAGCAGGCAGGAATCACACGTCTCAGCTGAATATTGTCAAGCAGATGAGGAGGCAGGAATCACGCAGCTCAGCTGGCAATAATCAAGCAGATGAGCAGGCAGGACGCACGCAGCACAGTTGGCAATTGTCAAGCAGCTCATCAGCCAGGAATCACGCAGCTCAGCAGTCCCTCATCACGTGACTGAGCATGCACTCTTGACGTTACTGATCATACAGTTATTACGTGACTGATCATGCACTGATCACATGGCTATCATTCACTGATCACATGACTGCCCATGCACTGAGCACGTGGATGATCATACGCTGAACACGTGACTGATCATGCACTGATCACCTGGCTATCATGAACTGATCACGTGACTGATCATGCACTAATCACGTTGTGGATCCTGCACTGATCACGTGGCTGATCATGCACTGATCACGTGAATGATCATGCACTGATCACGTAGCTATCATGCACTGATCACGTGGCTATCATGCACTGATCACGTGCCTGATCATACACTGATCACGAGACTGCGCATGCACTGATCACGTGGATGATCATACACTCACCACGTGAGAGATCATGCTCTGATCAGTTGGCTTTCATGCACTGATAATGTGGCTATCGTACACTGATCACGTGACTGCGCATGCATGCAATGATCACGTGGCTGATCATACACTGATCACGTCGCTGATCATGCACTGACCACGTGGCTGATCATGCACTGATCCCATGGCTATCATGCACTGGTTATGTGGATGATCATACATGGATCACGTGCCTGATCATGCACTGATCTTGTGGCTGACCATGCACTGATAAAGTGGTTGATCATGTACTGATCATGTGACTGAGCATGCACCGATAACGTGACTGATCAAGCACTCTTCACATGGCTGATCATTCACTGATCACCAAGCTGCTCATACACTAATCACATGACCGTGCATGCACTGATCACGTGGCTGATCATGCACTGATCACGTGGGTGATCATGCACTGATCAGTGGCTGATCATACACTGATCACGAAGCTGATCATACACTGATCACGTGACTGTGCATGCACTGATCATGTGGCTGATCATTCACTGTTCACCTGCCTCATCATGCACTGATCACGTGGCTGATCATGCACTGTTCACGAAGCTGATCATACACTGATCACCTGACTGTGCATGCACTGATCACGTTGCGGATCATGCACTCATCACGTGGCTGATCATACACTGATCACATGGCTGATCATGCACTAATCACGTTGCGGATCATGCACTCATCACGTGGCTGATCATACACTGATCACGTGATTTCACATGCACTGAGCACGTGACTGATCATGCACTGACACGTGTCTATCATACACTGATCACGTGTCTATCATGCACTAATCAGGTGACTGCACATGCACTGATCACGTAATTGTCGACAATGATCACGTGGCTATCATGCACTGATCACGTGGCTGATCTTGCACTGCTCATGTGACTGAGCATGCACTGATCACGTAGCTATCATGCATTGATCGCTTGCCTATCATGCACTGAACACGTGGCTCTTCATTCTCTGGTCACGTAGCTATCATGCCCTGATCACATGGCTATCATGCACAGAACCCGTGGCTGATCATGCACATATCACATGACTGATCATGCACTGATCCCGTGGCTACCTTGCACTGATCCCGTGGCTGATCATACACTGATCACGTGACTGATCACGCACTGATCACGTGCCTGATCATGCAGTTATCACATGAATGACCATGCTATGATCACGTGCCTGATCATGCAATGATCACGTGGCTGATCATGCACTGATCACGAAGCTGATCATACACTGATCACCTGACTGTGCCTGCACTGATCACATGACTGATCATGCACTGATCACGTGGCTGATCATGCGCTGATAACCAGGCTATCATACACTAATCACGTGACTGATCATGCACTCTTCATGTGCCTGATCATGCACTGATCACGTGACTTTTCATACACTGATCACGTGACTGCACATGCACTGATCACGTGGCTGATCATACAGTGATCACGTGGCTGATCATGCACTGATCACGTGGCTGATCATGCACTAACCACGTTGTTGATCATGCACTGCACAGGTGGCTATCATGCACTGATCACGTGGCTATCATGCACTGATCACGTGCCTGATCATACACTGATCATGAGACTGTGCATGCACTGATCACGTGGATGATCATACTCTCACCACGTGACAGATCTTGCACTGATCAGTTGGCTTTCATGCACTGATAATGTGGCTATCGTACACTGATCACATGACTGCGCATGCAATCAATGATCACCTGGCTGATCATACACTGATCACGTGACTGCTCATGCACTGATTATGTGGATGATCATACACTGATCACGTGACTGATCCTGCACTGATCACGTGACTGCACATTCACTGATTATGTGGATGATCAAACACTGATCACGTGACTGATCATGCACTGATCATGTGGCTGAAAATGCACTGATAAAGTGGTTGATCATGCACTGATCATGTGACTGAGCATGCACCGATAACGTGACTGATTAAGCACTATTCACGTGCCTGATCATGCACTGATAACATGGCTGATCATGCACTGATCACCAAGCTGATCATACACTGATCACGGGACCGTGCATGCACTGAACACCTGGCTGATCATGCACTGATCACATGGGTGATCTTGCCCTGATCACGTGGCTGATCATACACTGATCACGTGACTGATAATGCACTAATCACGTTGCAGATCCTGCACTGATCACGTGGCTGATCATACACTATTCATGTGGCTGTTCATGCAATGACCACGGGGCTAATCATACACTGATCACATTACTGATAATGCACTGATCACGTGCCTGATCATGCAGTGATCACGTGGCTGATCATGCACTGATCACGAAGCTGATCCTACACGGATCATGTGACTGTGCATGCACTGATCATGTGGCTGTCATGCACTGATCACGTGACTAATCATGCACTGATCACATGACTGATCATGCACTGATCACGAAGCTGATCATACACTTATCACGTGACTGTGCATGTGCTGATCACGTGGATGATCATGCACTGATCACGTGGCTGATCATTCACTGTTCACCTGCCTCATCATGCACTGATCACGTGGCTGGTCATGCACTGTTCACGAACCTGATCATACGCTGATCATTTGACTGTGCATGCACCGATCATGTGGCTGATCATACACTGATCACGTGCCTGATCATGCACTGATCACATGGCTGATCATGCACTAATCACGTTGCGGATCATGCACTCATCACCTGGCTGATCATACACTGATCACGTGATTTCACATGCACTAATCACGTGACTGCACATGCACTGATCACGTAATTGTGGACAATGATCAGGTGGCTATCATGAATTGATCACGTGGCTGATCATGCACTGCTCATGTGACTGAGCATGCACTGATCACGTAGCTATCATGCATTGATCACTTGTCTATCATGCACTGAACACGTGGCTGATCATACAGTGATCACGTGACTACACATGCACTGATCACGTGCCTGATCATACAGTGACCACGTGGCTTATCATGCACTGATCACGTGGGTGATCATGCACTGATCACGAAGCTGATCATACACTGATCACGTGACTGTGCATGTGCTGATCACGTGGATGATCATGCACTGATCACGTGGCTGATCATACGCTGATCACGTTTCTGGTCATGCACTAATTACTTTGAGGATCATGCACTCATCACGTGGCTGATCATGCACTGATCACGTGGTGATCATACACTGATCACGTGGTTGATCATGCACTGATCACATGGCTGATGATGCACTAATCCCGTTGCTGAATATGAGCTGATCACGTGACTGAGCATGCAGTGATCACATGTCTGAATGGCGCTGATCATGTGACTGATCATGAGCTGATCACTTGGCTATCATGCACTGATGATGTGCCTCATGAGGCAATAATCAAAGAGCTGAGGAGCCACGAATCACGCAATCAGCAGGCAAAAATCATGGACTTCAGCTGTGACCAATCATGCAGCTCAGCTGGCAATAATCAAGCAGCTGAGCAGGCAGGAATCACACGTCTCAGCTGAATATTGTCAAGCAGATGAGGAGGCAGGAATCACGCAGCTCAGCTGGCAATAATCAAGCAGATGAGCAGGCAGGACGCACGCAGCACAGTTGGCAATTGTCAAGCAGCTCATCAGCCAGGAATCACGCAGCTCAGCAGTCCCTCATCACGTGACTGAGCATGCACTCTTGACGTTACTGATCATACAGTTATTACGTGACTGATCATGCACTGATCACATGGCTATCATTCACTGATCACATGACTGCCCATGCACTGAGCACGTGGATGATCATACGCTGAACACGTGACTGATCATGCACTGATCACCTGGCTATCATGAACTGATCACGTGACTGATCATGCACTAATCACGTTGTGGATCCTGCACTGATCACGTGGCTGATCATGCACTGATCACGTGAATGATCATGCACTGATCACGTAGCTATCATGCACTGATCACGTGGCTATCATGCACTGATCACGTGCCTGATCATACACTGATCACGAGACTGCGCATGCACTGATCACGTGGATGATCATACACTCACCACGTGAGAGATCATGCTCTGATCAGTTGGCTTTCATGCACTGATAATGTGGCTATCGTACACTGATCACGTGACTGCGCATGCATGCAATGATCACGTGGCTGATCATACACTGATCACGTCGCTGATCATGCACTGACCACGTGGCTGATCATGCACTGATCCCATGGCTATCATGCACTGGTTATGTGGATGATCATACATGGATCACGTGCCTGATCATGCACTGATCTTGTGGCTGACCATGCACTGATAAAGTGGTTGATCATGTACTGATCATGTGACTGAGCATGCACCGATAACGTGACTGATCAAGCACTCTTCACATGGCTGATCATTCACTGATCACCAAGCTGCTCATACACTAATCACATGACCGTGCATGCACTGATCACGTGGCTGATCATGCACTGATCACGTGGGTGATCATGCACTGATCAGTGGCTGATCATACACTGATCACGAAGCTGATCATACACTGATCACGTGACTGTGCATGCACTGATCATGTGGCTGATCATTCACTGTTCACCTGCCTCATCATGCACTGATCACGTGGCTGATCATGCACTGTTCACGAAGCTGATCATACACTGATCACCTGACTGTGCATGCACTGATCACGTTGCGGATCATGCACTCATCACGTGGCTGATCATACACTGATCACATGGCTGATCATGCACTAATCACGTTGCGGATCATGCACTCATCACGTGGCTGATCATACACTGATCACGTGATTTCACATGCACTGAGCACGTGACTGATCATGCACTGACACGTGTCTATCATACACTGATCACGTGTCTATCATGCACTAATCAGGTGACTGCACATGCACTGATCACGTAATTGTCGACAATGATCACGTGGCTATCATGCACTGATCACGTGGCTGATCTTGCAGTGCTCATGTGACTGAGCATGCACTGATCACGTAGCTATCATGCATTGATCGCTTGCCTATCATGCACTGAACACGTGGCTCTTCATTCTCTGGTCACGTAGTTATCATGCCCTGATCACATGGCTATCATGCACAGAACCCGTGGCTGATCATGCACATATCACATGACTGATCATGCACTGATCCCGTGGCTACCTTGCACTGATCCCGTGGCTGATCATACACTGATCACGTGACTGATCACGCACTGATCACGTGCCTGATCATGCAGTTATCACATGAATGACCATGCTATGATCACGTGCCTGATCATGCAATGATCACGTGGCTGATCATGCACTGATCACGAAGCTGATCATACACTGATCACCTGACTGTGCCTGCACTGATCACATGACTGATCATGCACTGATCACGTGGCTGATCATGCGCTGATAACCAGGCTATCATACACTAATCACGTGACTGATCATGCACTCTTCATGTGCCTGATCATGCACTGATCACGTGACTTTTCATACACTGATCACGTGACTGCACATGCACTGATCACGTGGCTGATCATGCACTAACCACGTTGTTGATCATGCACTGCACAGGTGGCTATCATGCACTGATCACGTGGCTATCATGCACTGATCACGTGCCTGATCATACACTGATCATGAGACTGTGCATGCACTGATCACGTGGATGATCATATTCTCACCACGTGACAGATCTTGCACTGATCATTTGGCTTTCATGCACTGATAATGTGGCTATCGTACACTGATCACATGACTGCGCATGCAATCAATGATCACCTGGCTGATCATACACTGATCACGTGGCTGATCATGCACTGATCACGTGACTGCTCATGCACTGATTATGTGGATGATCATACACTGATCACGTGACTGATCCTGCACTGATCACGTGACTGCACATTCACTGATTATGTGGATGATCAAACACTGATCACGTGACTGATCATGCACTGATCATGTGGCTGAAAATGCACTGATAAAGTGGTTGATCATGCACTGATCATGTGACTGAGCATGCACCGATAACGTGACTGATTAAGCACTATTCACGTGCCTGATCATGCACTGATCACATGGCTGATCATGCACTAATCACGTTGCGGATCATGCACTCATCACCTGGCTGATCATACACTGATCACGTGATTTCACATGCACTAATCACGTGACTGCACATGCACTGATCACGTAATTGTGGACAATGATCAGGTGGCTATCATGAATTGATCACGTGGCTGATCATGCACTGCTCATGTGACTGAGCATGCACTGATCACGTAGCTATCATGCATTGATCACTTGTCTATCATGCACTGAACACGTGGCTGATCATACAGTGATCACGTGACTACACATGCACTGATCACGTGCCTGATCATACAGTGACCACGTGGCTTATCATGCACTGATCACGTGGGTGATCATGCACTGATCACGAAGCTGATCATACACTGATCACGTGACTGTGCATGTGCTGATCACGTGGATGATCATGCACTGATCACGTGGCTGATCATACGCTGATCACGTTTCTGGTCATGCACTAATTACTTTGAGGATCATGCACTCATCACGTGGCTGATCATGCACTGATCACGTGGTGATCATGCACTGATCACGTGGTTGATCATGCACTGATCACATGGCTGATGATGCACTAATCCCGTTGCTGAATATGAGCTGATCACGTGACTGAGCATGCAGTGATCACATGTCTGAATGGCGCTGATCATGTGACTGATCATGAGCTGATCACTTGGCTATCATGCACTGATGATGTGCCTCATGAGGCAATAATCAAAGAGCTGAGGAGCCACGAATCACGCAATCAGCAGGCAAAAATCATGGACTTCAGCTGTGACCAATCATGCAGCTCAGCTGGCAATAATCAAGCAGCTGAGCAGGCAGGAATCACACGTCTCAGCTGAATATTGTCAAGCAGATGAGGAGGCAGGAATCACGCAGCTCAGCTGGCAATAATCAAGCAGATGAGCAGGCAGGACGCACGCAGCACAGTTGGCAATTGTCAAGCAGCTCATCAGCCAGGAATCACGCAGCTCAGCAGTCCCTCATCACGTGACTGAGCATGCACTCTTGACGTTACTGATCATACAGTTATTACGTGACTGATCATGCACTGATCACATGGCTATCATTCACTGATCACATGACTGCCCATGCACTGAGCACGTGGATGATCATACGCTGAACACGTGACTGATCATGCACTGATCACCTGGCTATCATGAACTGATCACGTGACTGATCATGCACTAATCACGTTGTGGATCCTGCACTGATCACGTGGCTGATCATGCACTGATCACGTGAATGATCATGCACTGATCACGTAGCTATCATGCACTGATCACGTGGCTATCATGCACTGATCACGTGCCTGATCATACACTGATCACGAGACTGCGCATGCACTGATCACGTGGATGATCATACACTCACCACGTGAGAGATCATGCTCTGATCAGTTGGCTTTCATGCACTGATAATGTGGCTATCGTACACTGATCACGTGACTGCGCATGCATGCAATGATCACGTGGCTGATCATACACTGATCACGTCGCTGATCATGCACTGACCACGTGGCTGATCATGCACTGATCCCATGGCTATCATGCACTGGTTATGTGGATGATCATACATGGATCACGTGCCTGATCATGCACTGATCTTGTGGCTGACCATGCACTGATAAAGTGGTTGATCATGTACTGATCATGTGACTGAGCATGCACCGATAACGTGACTGATCAAGCACTCTTCACATGGCTGATCATTCACTGATCACCAAGCTGCTCATACACTAATCACATGACCGTGCATGCACTGATCACGTGGCTGATCATGCACTGATCACGTGGGTGATCATGCACTGATCAGTGGCTGATCATACACTGATCACGAAGCTGATCATACACTGATCACGTGACTGTGCATGCACTGATCATGTGGCTGATCATTCACTGTTCACCTGCCTCATCATGCACTGATCACGTGGCTGATCATGCACTGTTCACGAAGCTGATCATACACTGATCACCTGACTGTGCATGCACTGATCACGTTGCGGATCATGCACTCATCACGTGGCTGATCATACACTGATCACATGGCTGATCATGCACTAATCACGTTGCGGATCATGCACTCATCACGTGGCTGATCATACACTGATCACGTGATTTCACATGCACTGAGCACGTGACTGATCATGCACTGACACGTGTCTATCATACACTGATCACGTGTCTATCATGCACTAATCAGGTGACTGCACATGCACTGATCACGTAATTGTCGACAATGATCACGTGGCTATCATGCACTGATCACGTGGCTGATCTTGCAGTGCTCATGTGACTGAGCATGCACTGATCACGTAGCTATCATGCATTGATCGCTTGCCTATCATGCACTGAACACGTGGCTCTTCATTCTCTGGTCACGTAGTTATCATGCCCTGATCACATGGCTATCATGCACAGAACCCGTGGCTGATCATGCACATATCACATGACTGATCATGCACTGATCCCGTGGCTACCTTGCACTGATCCCGTGGCTGATCATACACTGATCACGTGACTGATCACGCACTGATCACGTGCCTGATCATGCAGTTATCACATGAATGACCATGCTATGATCACGTGCCTGATCATGCAATGATCACGTGGCTGATCATGCACTGATCACGAAGCTGATCATACACTGATCACCTGACTGTGCCTGCACTGATCACATGACTGATCATGCACTGATCACGTGGCTGATCATGCGCTGATAACCAGGCTATCATACACTAATCACGTGACTGATCATGCACTCTTCATGTGCCTGATCATGCACTGATCACGTGACTTTTCATACACTGATCACGTGACTGCACATGCACTGATCACGTGGCTGATCATACAGTGATCACGTGGCTGATCATGCACTGATCACGTGGCTGATCATGCACTAACCACGTTGTTGATCATGCACTGCACAGGTGGCTATCATGCACTGATCACGTGGCTATCATGCACTGATCACGTGCCTGATCATACACTGATCATGAGACTGTGCATGCACTGATCACGTGGATGATCATACTCTCACCACGTGACAGATCTTGCACTGATCAGTTGGCTTTCATGCACTGATAATGTGGCTATCGTACACTGATCACATGACTGCGCATGCAATCAATGATCACCTGGCTGATCATACACTGATCACGTGACTGCTCATGCACTGATTATGTGGATGATCATACACTGATCACGTGACTGATCCTGCACTGATCACGTGACTGCACATTCACTGATTATGTGGATGATCAAACACTGATCACGTGACTGATCATGCACTGATCATGTGGCTGAAAATGCACTGATAAAGTGGTTGATCATGCACTGATCATGTGACTGAGCATGCACCGATAACGTGACTGATTAAGCACTATTCACGTGCCTGATCATGCACTGATAACATGGCTGATCATGCACTGATCACCAAGCTGATCATACACTGATCACGGGACCGTGCATGCACTGAACACCTGGCTGATCATGCACTGATCACATGGGTGATCTTGCCCTGATCACGTGGCTGATCATACACTGATCACGTGACTGATAATGCACTAATCACGTTGCAGATCCTGCACTGATCACGTGGCTGATCATACACTATTCATGTGGCTGTTCATGCAATGACCACGGGGCTAATCATACACTGATCACATTACTGATAATGCACTGATCACGTGCCTGATCATGCAGTGATCACGTGGCTGATCATGCACTGATCACGAAGCTGATCCTACACGGATCATGTGACTGTGCATGCACTGATCATGTGGCTGTCATGCACTGATCACGTGACTAATCATGCACTGATCACATGACTGATCATGCACTGATCACGAAGCTGATCATACACTTATCACGTGACTGTGCATGTGCTGATCACGTGGATGATCATGCACTGATCACGTGGCTGATCATTCACTGTTCACCTGCCTCATCATGCACTGATCACGTGGCTGGTCATGCACTGTTCACGAACCTGATCATACGCTGATCATTTGACTGTGCATGCACCGATCATGTGGCTGATCATACACTGATCACGTGCCTGATCATGCACTGATCACATGGCTGATCATGCACTAATCACGTTGCGGATCATGCACTCATCACCTGGCTGATCATACACTGATCACGTGATTTCACATGCACTAATCACGTGACTGCACATGCACTGATCACGTAATTGTGGACAATGATCAGGTGGCTATCATGAATTGATCACGTGGCTGATCATGCACTGCTCATGTGACTGAGCATGCACTGATCACGTAGCTATCATGCATTGATCACTTGTCTATCATGCACTGAACACGTGGCTGATCATACAGTGATCACGTGACTACACATGCACTGATCACGTGCCTGATCATACAGTGACCACGTGGCTTATCATGCACTGATCACGTGGGTGATCATGCACTGATCACGAAGCTGATCATACACTGATCACGTGACTGTGCATGTGCTGATCACGTGGATGATCATGCACTGATCACGTGGCTGATCATACGCTGATCACGTTTCTGGTCATGCACTAATTACTTTGAGGATCATGCACTCATCACGTGGCTGATCATGCACTGATCACGTGGTGATCATACACTGATCACGTGGTTGATCATGCACTGATCACATGGCTGATGATGCACTAATCCCGTTGCTGAATATGAGCTGATCACGTGACTGAGCATGCAGTGATCACATGTCTGAATGGCGCTGATCATGTGACTGATCATGAGCTGATCACTTGGCTATCATGCACTGATGATGTGCCTCATGAGGCAATAATCAAAGAGCTGAGGAGCCACGAATCACGCAATCAGCAGGCAAAAATCATGGACTTCAGCTGTGACCAATCATGCAGCTCAGCTGGCAATAATCAAGCAGCTGAGCAGGCAGGAATCACACGTCTCAGCTGAATATTGTCAAGCAGATGAGGAGGCAGGAATCACGCAGCTCAGCTGGCAATAATCAAGCAGATGAGCAGGCAGGACGCACGCAGCACAGTTGGCAATTGTCAAGCAGCTCATCAGCCAGGAATCACGCAGCTCAGCAGTCCCTCATCACGTGACTGAGCATGCACTCTTGACGTTACTGATCATACAGTTATTACGTGACTGATCATGCACTGATCACATGGCTATCATTCACTGATCACATGACTGCCCATGCACTGAGCACGTGGATGATCATACGCTGAACACGTGACTGATCATGCACTGATCACCTGGCTATCATGAACTGATCACGTGACTGATCATGCACTAATCACGTTGTGGATCCTGCACTGATCACGTGGCTGATCATGCACTGATCACGTGAATGATCATGCACTGATCACGTAGCTATCATGCACTGATCACGTGGCTATCATGCACTGATCACGTGCCTGATCATACACTGATCACGAGACTGCGCATGCACTGATCACGTGGATGATCATACACTCACCACGTGAGAGATCATGCTCTGATCAGTTGGCTTTCATGCACTGATAATGTGGCTATCGTACACTGATCACGTGACTGCGCATGCATGCAATGATCACGTGGCTGATCATACACTGATCACGTCGCTGATCATGCACTGACCACGTGGCTGATCATGCACTGATCCCATGGCTATCATGCACTGGTTATGTGGATGATCATACATGGATCACGTGCCTGATCATGCACTGATCTTGTGGCTGACCATGCACTGATAAAGTGGTTGATCATGTACTGATCATGTGACTGAGCATGCACCGATAACGTGACTGATCAAGCACTCTTCACATGGCTGATCATTCACTGATCACCAAGCTGCTCATACACTAATCACATGACCGTGCATGCACTGATCACGTGGCTGATCATGCACTGATCACGTGGGTGATCATGCACTGATCAGTGGCTGATCATACACTGATCACGAAGCTGATCATACACTGATCACGTGACTGTGCATGCACTGATCATGTGGCTGATCATTCACTGTTCACCTGCCTCATCATGCACTGATCACGTGGCTGATCATGCACTGTTCACGAAGCTGATCATACACTGATCACCTGACTGTGCATGCACTGATCACGTTGCGGATCATGCACTCATCACGTGGCTGATCATACACTGATCACATGGCTGATCATGCACTAATCACGTTGCGGATCATGCACTCATCACGTGGCTGATCATACACTGATCACGTGATTTCACATGCACTGAGCACGTGACTGATCATGCACTGACACGTGTCTATCATACACTGATCACGTGTCTATCATGCACTAATCAGGTGACTGCACATGCACTGATCACGTAATTGTCGACAATGATCACGTGGCTATCATGCACTGATCACGTGGCTGATCTTGCACTGCTCATGTGACTGAGCATGCACTGATCACGTAGCTATCATGCATTGATCACTTGCCTATCATGCACTGAACACGTGGCTCTTCATTCTCTGGTCACGTAGCTATCATGCCCTGATCACATGGCTATCATGCACAGAACCCGTGGCTGATCATGCACATATCACATGACTGATCATGCACTGATCACGTGGCTACCTTGCACTGATCCCGTGGCTGATCATACACTGATCACGTGACTGATCACGCACTGATCACGTGCCTGATCATGCAGTTATCACATGAATGACCATGCTATGATCACGTGCCTGATCATGCAATGATCACGTGGCTGATCATGCACTGATCACGAAGCTGATCATACACTGATCACCTGACTGTGCCTGCACTGATCACATGACTGATCATGCACTGATCACGTGGCTGATCATGCGCTGATAACCAGGCTATCATACACTAATCACGTGACTGATCATGCACTCTTCATGTGCCTGATCATGCACTGATCACGTGACTTTTCATACACTGATCACGTGACTGCACATGCACTGATCACGTGGCTGATCATACAGTGATCACGTGGCTGATCATGCACTGATCACGTGGCTGATCATGCACTAACCACGTTGTTGATCATGCACTGCACAGGTGGCTATCATGCACTGATCACGTGGCTATCATGCACTGATCACGTGCCTGATCATACACTGATCATGAGACTGTGCATGCACTGATCACGTGGATGATCATACTCTCACCACGTGACAGATCTTGCACTGATCAGTTGGCTTTCATGCACTGATAATGTGGCTATCGTACACTGATCACATGACTGCGCATGCAATCAATGATCACCTGGCTGATCATACACTGATCACGTGACTGCTCATGCACTGATTATGTGGATGATCATACACTGATCACGTGACTGATCCTGCACTGATCACGTGACTGCACATTCACTGATTATGTGGATGATCAAACACTGATCACGTGACTGATCATGCACTGATCATGTGGCTGAAAATGCACTGATAAAGTGGTTGATCATGCACTGATCATGTGACTGAGCATGCACCGATAACGTGACTGATTAAGCACTATTCACGTGCCTGATCATGCACTGATAACATGGCTGATCATGCACTGATCACCAAGCTGATCATACACTGATCACGGGACCGTGCATGCACTGAACACCTGGCTGATCATGCACTGATCACATGGGTGATCTTGCCCTGATCACGTGGCTGATCATACACTGATCACGTGACTGATAATGCACTAATCACGTTGCAGATCCTGCACTGATCACGTGGCTGATCATACACTATTCATGTGGCTGTTCATGCAATGACCACGGGGCTAATCATACACTGATCACATTACTGATAATGCACTGATCACGTGCCTGATCATGCAGTGATCACGTGGCTGATCATGCACTGATCACGAAGCTGATCCTACACGGATCATGTGACTGTGCATGCACTGATCATGTGGCTGTCATGCACTGATCACGTGACTAATCATGCACTGATCACATGACTGATCATGCACTGATCACGAAGCTGATCATACACTTATCACGTGACTGTGCATGTGCTGATCACGTGGATGATCATGCACTGATCACGTGGCTGATCATTCACTGTTCACCTGCCTCATCATGCACTGATCACGTGGCTGGTCATGCACTGTTCACGAACCTGATCATACGCTGATCATTTGACTGTGCATGCACCGATCATGTGGCTGATCATACACTGATCACGTGCCTGATCATGCACTGATCACATGGCTGATCATGCACTAATCACGTTGCGGATCATGCACTCATCACCTGGCTGATCATACACTGATCACGTGATTTCACATGCACTAATCACGTGACTGCACATGCACTGATCACGTAATTGTGGACAATGATCAGGTGGCTATCATGAATTGATCACGTGGCTGATCATGCACTGCTCATGTGACTGAGCATGCACTGATCACGTAGCTATCATGCATTGATCACTTGTCTATCATGCACTGAACACGTGGCTGATCATACAGTGATCACGTGACTACACATGCACTGATCACGTGCCTGATCATACAGTGACCACGTGGCTTATCATGCACTGATCACGTGGGTGATCATGCACTGATCACGAAGCTGATCATACACTGATCACGTGACTGTGCATGTGCTGATCACGTGGATGATCATGCACTGATCACGTGGCTGATCATACGCTGATCACGTTTCTGGTCATGCACTAATTACTTTGAGGATCATGCACTCATCACGTGGCTGATCATGCACTGATCACGTGGTGATCATACACTGATCACGTGGTTGATCATGCACTGATCACATGGCTGATGATGCACTAATCCCGTTGCTGAATATGAGCTGATCACGTGACTGAGCATGCAGTGATCACATGTCTGAATGGCGCTGATCATGTGACTGATCATGAGCTGATCACTTGGCTATCATGCACTGATGATGTGCCTCATGAGGCAATAATCAAAGAGCTGAGGAGCCACGAATCACGCAATCAGCAGGCAAAAATCATGGACTTCAGCTGTGACCAATCATGCAGCTCAGCTGGCAATAATCAAGCAGCTGAGCAGGCAGGAATCACACGTCTCAGCTGAATATTGTCAAGCAGATGAGGAGGCAGGAATCACGCAGCTCAGCTGGCAATAATCAAGCAGATGAGCAGGCAGGACGCACGCAGCACAGTTGGCAATTGTCAAGCAGCTCATCAGCCAGGAATCACGCAGCTCAGCAGTCCCTCATCACGTGACTGAGCATGCACTCTTGACGTTACTGATCATACAGTTATTACGTGACTGATCATGCACTGATCACATGGCTATCATTCACTGATCACATGACTGCCCATGCACTGAGCACGTGGATGATCATACGCTGAACACGTGACTGATCATGCACTGATCACCTGGCTATCATGAACTGATCACGTGACTGATCATGCACTAATCACGTTGTGGATCCTGCACTGATCACGTGGCTGATCATGCACTGATCACGTGAATGATCATGCACTGATCACGTAGCTATCATGCACTGATCACGTGGCTATCATGCACTGATCACGTGCCTGATCATACACTGATCACGAGACTGCGCATGCACTGATCACGTGGATGATCATACACTCACCACGTGAGAGATCATGCTCTGATCAGTTGGCTTTCATGCACTGATAATGTGGCTATCGTACACTGATCACGTGACTGCGCATGCATGCAATGATCACGTGGCTGATCATACACTGATCACGTCGCTGATCATGCACTGACCACGTGGCTGATCATGCACTGATCCCATGGCTATCATGCACTGGTTATGTGGATGATCATACATGGATCACGTGCCTGATCATGCACTGATCTTGTGGCTGACCATGCACTGATAAAGTGGTTGATCATGTACTGATTATGTGACTGAGCATGCACCGATAACGTGACTGATCAAGCACTCTTCACATGGCTGATCATTCACTGATCACCAAGCTGCTCATACACTAATCACATGACCGTGCATGCACTGATCACGTGGCTGATCATGCACTGATCACGTGGGTGATCATGCACTGATCAGTGGCTGATCATACACTGATCACGAAGCTGATCATACACTGATCACGTGACTGTGCATGCACTGATCATGTGGCTGATCATTCACTGTTCACCTGCCTCATCATGCACTGATCACGTGGCTGATCATGCACTGTTCACGAAGCTGATCATACACTGATCACCTGACTGTGCATGCACTGATCACGTTGCGGATCATGCACTCATCACGTGGCTGATCATACACTGATCACATGGCTGATCATGCACTAATCACGTTGCGGATCATGCACTCATCACGTGGCTGATCATACACTGATCACGTGATTTCACATGCACTGAGCACGTGACTGATCATGCACTGACACGTGTCTATCATACACTGATCACGTGTCTATCATGCACTAATCAGGTGACTGCACATGCACTGATCACGTAATTGTCGACAATGATCACGTGGCTATCATGCACTGATCACGTGGCTGATCTTGCACTGCTCATGTGACTGAGCATGCACTGATCACGTAGCTATCATGCATTGATCACTTGCCTATCATGCACTGAACACGTGGCTCTTCATTCTCTGGTCACGTAGCTATCATGCCCTGATCACATGGCTATCATGCACAGAACCCGTGGCTGATCATGCACATATCACATGACTGATCATGCACTGATCCCGTGGCTACCTTGCACTGATCCCGTGGCTGATCATACACTGATCACGTGACTGATCACGCACTGATCACGTGCCTGATCATGCAGTTATCACATGAATGACCATGCTATGATCACGTGCCTGATCATGCAATGATCACGTGGCTGATCATGCACTGATCACGAAGCTGATCATACACTGATCACCTGACTGTGCCTGCACTGATCACATGACTGATCATGCACTGATCACGTGGCTGATCATGCGCTGATAACCAGGCTATCATACACTAATCACGTGACTGATCATGCACTCTTCATGTGCCTGATCATGCACTGATCACGTGACTTTTCATACACTGATCACGTGACTGCACATGCACTGATCACGTGGCTGATCATACAGTGATCACGTGGCTGATCATGCACTGATCACGTGGCTGATCATGCACTAACCACGTTGTTGATCATGCACTGCACAGGTGGCTATCATGCACTGATCACGTGGCTATCATGCACTGATCACGTGCCTGATCATACACTGATCATGAGACTGTGCATGCACTGATCACGTGGATGATCATACTCTCACCACGTGACAGATCTTGCACTGATCAGTTGGCTTTCATGCACTGATAATGTGGCTATCGTACACTGATCACATGACTGCGCATGCAATCAATGATCACCTGGCTGATCATACACTGATCACGTGACTGCTCATGCACTGATTATGTGGATGATCATACACTGATCACGTGACTGATCCTGCACTGATCACGTGACTGCACATTCACTGATTATGTGGATGATCAAACACTGATCACGTGACTGATCATGCACTGATCATGTGGCTGAAAATGCACTGATAAAGTGGTTGATCATGCACTGATCATGTGACTGAGCATGCACCGATAACGTGACTGATTAAGCACTATTCACGTGCCTGATCATGCACTGATAACATGGCTGATCATGCACTGATCACCAAGCTGATCATACACTGATCACGGGACCGTGCATGCACTGAACACCTGGCTGATCATGCACTGATCACATGGGTGATCTTGCCCTGATCACGTGGCTGATCATACACTGATCACGTGACTGATAATGCACTAATCACGTTGCAGATCCTGCACTGATCACGTGGCTGATCATACACTATTCATGTGGCTGTTCATGCAATGACCACGGGGCTAATCATACACTGATCACATTACTGATAATGCACTGATCACGTGCCTGATCATGCAGTGATCACGTGGCTGATCATGCACTGATCACGAAGCTGATCCTACACGGATCATGTGACTGTGCATGCACTGATCATGTGGCTGTCATGCACTGATCACGTGACTAATCATGCACTGATCACATGACTGATCATGCACTGATCACGAAGCTGATCATACACTTATCACGTGACTGTGCATGTGCTGATCACGTGGATGATCATGCACTGATCACGTGGCTGATCATTCACTGTTCACCTGCCTCATCATGCACTGATCACGTGGCTGGTCATGCACTGTTCACGAACCTGATCATACGCTGATCATTTGACTGTGCATGCACCGATCATGTGGCTGATCATACACTGATCACGTGCCTGATCATGCACTGATCACATGGCTGATCATGCACTAATCACGTTGCGGATCATGCACTCATCACCTGGCTGATCATACACTGATCACGTGATTTCACATGCACTAATCACGTGACTGCACATGCACTGATCACGTAATTGTGGACAATGATCAGGTGGCTATCATGAATTGATCACGTGGCTGATCATGCACTGCTCATGTGACTGAGCATGCACTGATCACGTAGCTATCATGCATTGATCACTTGTCTATCATGCACTGAACACGTGGCTGATCATACAGTGATCACGTGACTACACATGCACTGATCACGTGCCTGATCATACAGTGACCACGTGGCTTATCATGCACTGATCACGTGGGTGATCATGCACTGATCACGAAGCTGATCATACACTGATCACGTGACTGTGCATGTGCTGATCACGTGGATGATCATGCACTGATCACGTGGCTGATCATACGCTGATCACGTTTCTGGTCATGCACTAATTACTTTGAGGATCATGCACTCATCACGTGGCTGATCATGCACTGATCACGTGGTGATCATACACTGATCACGTGGTTGATCATGCACTGATCACATGGCTGATGATGCACTAATCCCGTTGCTGAATATGAGCTGATCACGTGACTGAGCATGCAGTGATCACATGTCTGAATGGCGCTGATCATGTGACTGATCATGAGCTGATCACTTGGCTATCATGCACTGATGATGTGCCTCATGAGGCAATAATCAAAGAGCTGAGGAGCCACGAATCACGCAATCAGCAGGCAAAAATCATGGACTTCAGCTGTGACCAATCATGCAGCTCAGCTGGCAATAATCAAGCAGCTGAGCAGGCAGGAATCACACGTCTCAGCTGAATATTGTCAAGCAGATGAGGAGGCAGGAATCACGCAGCTCAGCTGGCAATAATCAAGCAGATGAGCAGGCAGGACGCACGCAGCACAGTTGGCAATTGTCAAGCAGCTCATCAGCCAGGAATCACGCAGCTCAGCAGTCCCTCATCACGTGACTGAGCATGCACTCTTGACGTTACTGATCATACAGTTATTACGTGACTGATCATGCACTGATCACATGGCTATCATTCACTGATCACATGACTGCCCATGCACTGAGCACGTGGATGATCATACGCTGAACACGTGACTGATCATGCACTGATCACCTGGCTATCATGAACTGATCACGTGACTGATCATGCACTAATCACGTTGTGGATCCTGCACTGATCACGTGGCTGATCATGCACTGATCACGTGAATGATCATGCACTGATCACGTAGCTATCATGCACTGATCACGTGGCTATCATGCACTGATCACGTGCCTGATCATACACTGATCACGAGACTGCGCATGCACTGATCACGTGGATGATCATACACTCACCACGTGAGAGATCATGCTCTGATCAGTTGGCTTTCATGCACTGATAATGTGGCTATCGTACACTGATCACGTGACTGCGCATGCATGCAATGATCACGTGGCTGATCATACACTGATCACGTCGCTGATCATGCACTGACCACGTGGCTGATCATGCACTGATCCCATGGCTATCATGCACTGGTTATGTGGATGATCATACATGGATCACGTGCCTGATCATGCACTGATCTTGTGGCTGACCATGCACTGATAAAGTGGTTGATCATGTACTGATCATGTGACTGAGCATGCACCGATAACGTGACTGATCAAGCACTCTTCACATGGCTGATCATTCACTGATCACCAAGCTGCTCATACACTAATCACATGACCGTGCATGCACTGATCACGTGGCTGATCATGCACTGATCACGTGGGTGATCATGCACTGATCAGTGGCTGATCATACACTGATCACGAAGCTGATCATACACTGATCACGTGACTGTGCATGCACTGATCATGTGGCTGATCATTCACTGTTCACCTGCCTCATCATGCACTGATCACGTGGCTGATCATGCACTGTTCACGAAGCTGATCATACACTGATCACCTGACTGTGCATGCACTGATCACGTTGCGGATCATGCACTCATCACGTGGCTGATCATACACTGATCACATGGCTGATCATGCACTAATCACGTTGCGGATCATGCACTCATCACGTGGCTGATCATACACTGATCACGTGATTTCACATGCACTGAGCACGTGACTGATCATGCACTGACACGTGTCTATCATACACTGATCACGTGTCTATCATGCACTAATCAGGTGACTGCACATGCACTGATCACGTAATTGTCGACAATGATCACGTGGCTATCATGCACTGATCACGTGGCTGATCTTGCACTGCTCATGTGACTGAGCATGCACTGATCACGTAGCTATCATGCATTGATCACTTGCCTATCATGCACTGAACACGTGGCTCTTCATTCTCTGGTCACGTAGCTATCATGCCCTGATCACATGGCTATCATGCACAGAACCCGTGGCTGATCATGCACATATCACATGACTGATCATGCACTGATCCCGTGGCTACCTTGCACTGATCCCGTGGCTGATCATACACTGATCACGTGACTGATCACGCACTGATCACGTGCCTGATCATGCAGTTATCACATGAATGACCATGCTATGATCACGTGCCTGATCATGCAATGATCACGTGGCTGATCATGCACTGATCACGAAGCTGATCATACACTGATCACCTGACTGTGCCTGCACTGATCACATGACTGATCATGCACTGATCACGTGGCTGATCATGCGCTGATAACCAGGCTATCATACACTAATCACGTGACTGATCATGCACTCTTCATGTGCCTGATCATGCACTGATCACGTGACTTTTCATACACTGATCACGTGACTGCACATGCACTGATCACGTGGCTGATCATACAGTGATCACGTGGCTGATCATGCACTGATCACGTGGCTGATCATGCACTAACCACGTTGTTGATCATGCACTGCACAGGTGGCTATCATGCACTGATCACGTGGCTATCATGCACTGATCACGTGCCTGATCATACACTGATCATGAGACTGTGCATGCACTGATCACGTGGATGATCATACTCTCACCACGTGACAGATCTTGCACTGATCAGTTGGCTTTCATGCACTGATAATGTGGCTATCGTACACTGATCACATGACTGCGCATGCAATCAATGATCACCTGGCTGATCATACACTGATCACGTGACTGCTCATGCACTGATTATGTGGATGATCATACACTGATCACGTGACTGATCCTGCACTGATCACGTGACTGCACATTCACTGATTATGTGGATGATCAAACACTGATCACGTGACTGATCATGCACTGATCATGTGGCTGAAAATGCACTGATAAAGTGGTTGATCATGCACTGATCATGTGACTGAGCATGCACCGATAACGTGACTGATTAAGCACTATTCACGTGCCTGATCATGCACTGATAACATGGCTGATCATGCACTGATCACCAAGCTGATCATACACTGATCACGGGACCGTGCATGCACTGAACACCTGGCTGATCATGCACTGATCACATGGGTGATCTTGCCCTGATCACGTGGCTGATCATACACTGATCACGTGACTGATAATGCACTAATCACGTTGCAGATCCTGCACTGATCACGTGGCTGATCATACACTATTCATGTGGCTGTTCATGCAATGACCACGGGGCTAATCATACACTGATCACATTACTGATAATGCACTGATCACGTGCCTGATCATGCAGTGATCACGTGGCTGATCATGCACTGATCACGAAGCTGATCCTACACGGATCATGTGACTGTGCATGCACTGATCATGTGGCTGTCATGCACTGATCACGTGACTAATCATGCACTGATCACATGACTGATCATGCACTGATCACGAAGCTGATCATACACTTATCACGTGACTGTGCATGTGCTGATCACGTGGATGATCATGCACTGATCACGTGGCTGATCATTCACTGTTCACCTGCCTCATCATGCACTGATCACGTGGCTGGTCATGCACTGTTCACGAACCTGATCATACGCTGATCATTTGACTGTGCATGCACCGATCATGTGGCTGATCATACACTGATCACGTGCCTGATCATGCACTGATCACATGGCTGATCATGCACTAATCACGTTGCGGATCATGCACTCATCACCTGGCTGATCATACACTGATCACGTGATTTCACATGCACTAATCACGTGACTGCACATGCACTGATCACGTAATTGTGGACAATGATCAGGTGGCTATCATGAATTGATCACGTGGCTGATCATGCACTGCTCATGTGACTGAGCATGCACTGATCACGTAGCTATCATGCATTGATCACTTGTCTATCATGCACTGAACACGTGGCTGATCATACAGTGATCACGTGACTACACATGCACTGATCACGTGCCTGATCATACAGTGACCACGTGGCTTATCATGCACTGATCACGTGGGTGATCATGCACTGATCACGAAGCTGATCATACACTGATCACGTGACTGTGCATGTGCTGATCACGTGGATGATCATGCACTGATCACGTGGCTGATCATACGCTGATCACGTTTCTGGTCATGCACTAATTACTTTGAGGATCATGCACTCATCACGTGGCTGATCATGCACTGATCACGTGGTGATCATACACTGATCACGTGGTTGATCATGCACTGATCACATGGCTGATGATGCACTAATCCCGTTGCTGAATATGAGCTGATCACGTGACTGAGCATGCAGTGATCACATGTCTGAATGGCGCTGATCATGTGACTGATCATGAGCTGATCACTTGGCTATCATGCACTGATGATGTGCCTCATGAGGCAATAATCAAAGAGCTGAGGAGCCACGAATCACGCAATCAGCAGGCAAAAATCATGGACTTCAGCTGTGACCAATCATGCAGCTCAGCTGGCAATAATCAAGCAGCTGAGCAGGCAGGAATCACACGTCTCAGCTGAATATTGTCAAGCAGATGAGGAGGCAGGAATCACGCAGCTCAGCTGGCAATAATCAAGCAGATGAGCAGGCAGGACGCACGCAGCACAGTTGGCAATTGTCAAGCAGCTCATCAGCCAGGAATCACGCAGCTCAGCAGTCCCTCATCACGTGACTGAGCATGCACTCTTGACGTTACTGATCATACAGTTATTACGTGACTGATCATGCACTGATCACATGGCTATCATTCACTGATCACATGACTGCCCATGCACTGAGCACGTGGATGATCATACGCTGAACACGTGACTGATCATGCACTGATCACCTGGCTATCATGAACTGATCACGTGACTGATCATGCACTAATCACGTTGTGGATCCTGCACTGATCACGTGGCTGATCATGCACTGATCACGTGAATGATCATGCACTGATCACGTAGCTATCATGCACTGATCACGTGGCTATCATGCACTGATCACGTGCCTGATCATACACTGATCACGAGACTGCGCATGCACTGATCACGTGGATGATCATACACTCACCACGTGAGAGATCATGCTCTGATCAGTTGGCTTTCATGCACTGATAATGTGGCTATCGTACACTGATCACGTGACTGCGCATGCATGCAATGATCACGTGGCTGATCATACACTGATCACGTCGCTGATCATGCACTGACCACGTGGCTGATCATGCACTGATCCCATGGCTATCATGCACTGGTTATGTGGATGATCATACATGGATCACGTGCCTGATCATGCACTGATCTTGTGGCTGACCATGCACTGATAAAGTGGTTGATCATGTACTGATCATGTGACTGAGCATGCACCGATAACGTGACTGATCAAGCACTCTTCACATGGCTGATCATTCACTGATCACCAAGCTGCTCATACACTAATCACATGACCGTGCATGCACTGATCACGTGGCTGATCATGCACTGATCACGTGGGTGATCATGCACTGATCAGTGGCTGATCATACACTGATCACGAAGCTGATCATACACTGATCACGTGACTGTGCATGCACTGATCATGTGGCTGATCATTCACTGTTCACCTGCCTCATCATGCACTGATCACGTGGCTGATCATGCACTGTTCACGAAGCTGATCATACACTGATCACCTGACTGTGCATGCACTGATCACGTTGCGGATCATGCACTCATCACGTGGCTGATCATACACTGATCACATGGCTGATCATGCACTAATCACGTTGCGGATCATGCACTCATCACGTGGCTGATCATACACTGATCACGTGATTTCACATGCACTGAGCACGTGACTGATCATGCACTGACACGTGTCTATCATACACTGATCACGTGTCTATCATGCACTAATCAGGTGACTGCACATGCACTGATCACGTAATTGTCGACAATGATCACGTGGCTATCATGCACTGATCACGTGGCTGATCTTGCACTGCTCATGTGACTGAGCATGCACTGATCACGTAGCTATCATGCATTGATCACTTGCCTATCATGCACTGAACACGTGGCTCTTCATTCTCTGGTCACGTAGCTATCATGCCCTGATCACATGGCTATCATGCACAGAACCCGTGGCTGATCATGCACATATCACATGACTGATCATGCACTGATCCCGTGGCTACCTTGCACTGATCCCGTGGCTGATCATACACTGATCACGTGACTGATCACGCACTGATCACGTGCCTGATCATGCAGTTATCACATGAATGACCATGCTATGATCACGTGCCTGATCATGCAATGATCACGTGGCTGATCATGCACTGATCACGAAGCTGATCATACACTGATCACCTGACTGTGCCTGCACTGATCACATGACTGATCATGCACTGATCACGTGGCTGATCATGCGCTGATAACCAGGCTATCATACACTAATCACGTGACTGATCATGCACTCTTCATGTGCCTGATCATGCACTGATCACGTGACTTTTCATACACTGATCACGTGACTGCACATGCACTGATCACGTGGCTGATCATACAGTGATCACGTGGCTGATCATGCACTGATCACGTGGCTGATCATGCACTAACCACGTTGTTGATCATGCACTGCACAGGTGGCTATCATGCACTGATCACGTGGCTATCATGCACTGATCACGTGCCTGATCATACACTGATCATGAGACTGTGCATGCACTGATCACGTGGATGATCATACTCTCACCACGTGACAGATCTTGCACTGATCAGTTGGCTTTCATGCACTGATAATGTGGCTATCGTACACTGATCACATGACTGCGCATGCAATCAATGATCACCTGGCTGATCATACACTGATCACGTGACTGCTCATGCACTGATTATGTGGATGATCATACACTGATCACGTGACTGATCCTGCACTGATCACGTGACTGCACATTCACTGATTATGTGGATGATCAAACACTGATCACGTGACTGATCATGCACTGATCATGTGGCTGAAAATGCACTGATAAAGTGGTTGATCATGCACTGATCATGTGACTGAGCATGCACCGATAACGTGACTGATTAAGCACTATTCACGTGCCTGATCATGCACTGATAACATGGCTGATCATGCACTGATCACCAAGCTGATCATACACTGATCACGGGACCGTGCATGCACTGAACACCTGGCTGATCATGCACTGATCACATGGGTGATCTTGCCCTGATCACGTGGCTGATCATACACTGATCACGTGACTGATAATGCACTAATCACGTTGCAGATCCTGCACTGATCACGTGGCTGATCATACACTATTCATGTGGCTGTTCATGCAATGACCACGGGGCTAATCATACACTGATCACATTACTGATAATGCACTGATCACGTGCCTGATCATGCAGTGATCACGTGGCTGATCATGCACTGATCACGAAGCTGATCCTACACGGATCATGTGACTGTGCATGCACTGATCATGTGGCTGTCATGCACTGATCACGTGACTAATCATGCACTGATCACATGACTGATCATGCACTGATCACGAAGCTGATCATACACTTATCACGTGACTGTGCATGTGCTGATCACGTGGATGATCATGCACTGATCACGTGGCTGATCATTCACTGTTCACCTGCCTCATCATGCACTGATCACGTGGCTGGTCATGCACTGTTCACGAACCTGATCATACGCTGATCATTTGACTGTGCATGCACCGATCATGTGGCTGATCATACACTGATCACGTGCCTGATCATGCACTGATCACATGGCTGATCATGCACTAATCACGTTGCGGATCATGCACTCATCACCTGGCTGATCATACACTGATCACGTGATTTCACATGCACTAATCACGTGACTGCACATGCACTGATCACGTAATTGTGGACAATGATCAGGTGGCTATCATGAATTGATCACGTGGCTGATCATGCACTGCTCATGTGACTGAGCATGCACTGATCACGTAGCTATCATGCATTGATCACTTGTCTATCATGCACTGAACACGTGGCTGATCATACAGTGATCACGTGACTACACATGCACTGATCACGTGCCTGATCATACAGTGACCACGTGGCTTATCATGCACTGATCACGTGGGTGATCATGCACTGATCACGAAGCTGATCATACACTGATCACGTGACTGTGCATGTGCTGATCACGTGGATGATCATGCACTGATCACGTGGCTGATCATACGCTGATCACGTTTCTGGTCATGCACTAATTACTTTGAGGATCATGCACTCATCACGTGGCTGATCATGCACTGATCACGTGGTGATCATACACTGATCACGTGGTTGATCATGCACTGATCACATGGCTGATGATGCACTAATCCCGTTGCTGAATATGAGCTGATCACGTGACTGAGCATGCAGTGATCACATGTCTGAATGGCGCTGATCATGTGACTGATCATGAGCTGATCACTTGGCTATCATGCACTGATGATGTGCCTCATGAGGCAATAATCAAAGAGCTGAGGAGCCACGAATCACGCAATCAGCAGGCAAAAATCATGGACTTCAGCTGTGACCAATCATGCAGCTCAGCTGGCAATAATCAAGCAGCTGAGCAGGCAGGAATCACACGTCTCAGCTGAATATTGTCAAGCAGATGAGGAGGCAGGAATCACGCAGCTCAGCTGGCAATAATCAAGCAGATGAGCAGGCAGGACGCACGCAGCACAGTTGGCAATTGTCAAGCAGCTCATCAGCCAGGAATCACGCAGCTCAGCAGTCCCTCATCACGTGACTGAGCATGCACTCTTGACGTTACTGATCATACAGTTATTACGTGACTGATCATGCACTGATCACATGGCTATCATTCACTGATCACATGACTGCCCATGCACTGAGCACGTGGATGATCATACGCTGAACACGTGACTGATCATGCACTGATCACCTGGCTATCATGAACTGATCACGTGACTGATCATGCACTAATCACGTTGTGGATCCTGCACTGATCACGTGGCTGATCATGCACTGATCACGTGAATGATCATGCACTGATCACGTAGCTATCATGCACTGATCACGTGGCTATCATGCACTGATCACGTGCCTGATCATACACTGATCACGAGACTGCGCATGCACTGATCACGTGGATGATCATACACTCACCACGTGAGAGATCATGCTCTGATCAGTTGGCTTTCATGCACTGATAATGTGGCTATCGTACACTGATCACGTGACTGCGCATGCATGCAATGATCACGTGGCTGATCATACACTGATCACGTCGCTGATCATGCACTGACCACGTGGCTGATCATGCACTGATCCCATGGCTATCATGCACTGGTTATGTGGATGATCATACATGGATCACGTGCCTGATCATGCACTGATCTTGTGGCTGACCATGCACTGATAAAGTGGTTGATCATGTACTGATCATGTGACTGAGCATGCACCGATAACGTGACTGATCAAGCACTCTTCACATGGCTGATCATTCACTGATCACCAAGCTGCTCATACACTAATCACATGACCGTGCATGCACTGATCACGTGGCTGATCATGCACTGATCACGTGGGTGATCATGCACTGATCAGTGGCTGATCATACACTGATCACGAAGCTGATCATACACTGATCACGTGACTGTGCATGCACTGATCATGTGGCTGATCATTCACTGTTCACCTGCCTCATCATGCACTGATCACGTGGCTGATCATGCACTGTTCACGAAGCTGATCATACACTGATCACCTGACTGTGCATGCACTGATCACGTTGCGGATCATGCACTCATCACGTGGCTGATCATACACTGATCACATGGCTGATCATGCACTAATCACGTTGCGGATCATGCACTCATCACGTGGCTGATCATACACTGATCACGTGATTTCACATGCACTGAGCACGTGACTGATCATGCACTGACACGTGTCTATCATACACTGATCACGTGTCTATCATGCACTAATCAGGTGACTGCACATGCACTGATCACGTAATTGTCGACAATGATCACGTGGCTATCATGCACTGATCACGTGGCTGATCTTGCACTGCTCATGTGACTGAGCATGCACTGATCACGTAGCTATCATGCATTGATCACTTGCCTATCATGCACTGAACACGTGGCTCTTCATTCTCTGGTCACGTAGCTATCATGCCCTGATCACATGGCTATCATGCACAGAACCCGTGGCTGATCATGCACATATCACATGACTGATCATGCACTGATCACGTGGCTACCTTGCACTGATCCCGTGGCTGATCATACACTGATCACGTGACTGATCACGCACTGATCACGTGCCTGATCATGCAGTTATCACATGAATGACCATGCTATGATCACGTGCCTGATCATGCAATGATCACGTGGCTGATCATGCACTGATCACGAAGCTGATCATACACTGATCACCTGACTGTGCCTGCACTGATCACATGACTGATCATGCACTGATCACGTGGCTGATCATGCGCTGATAACCAGGCTATCATACACTAATCACGTGACTGATCATGCACTCTTCATGTGCCTGATCATGCACTGATCACGTGACTTTTCATACACTGATCACGTGACTGCACATGCACTGATCACGTGGCTGATCATACAGTGATCACGTGGCTGATCATGCACTGATCACGTGGCTGATCATGCACTAACCACGTTGTTGATCATGCACTGCACAGGTGGCTATCATGCACTGATCACGTGGCTATCATGCACTGATCACGTGCCTGATCATACACTGATCATGAGACTGTGCATGCACTGATCACGTGGATGATCATACTCTCACCACGTGACAGATCTTGCACTGATCAGTTGGCTTTCATGCACTGATAATGTGGCTATCGTACACTGATCACATGACTGCGCATGCAATCAATGATCACCTGGCTGATCATACACTGATCACGTGACTGCTCATGCACTGATTATGTGGATGATCATACACTGATCACGTGACTGATCCTGCACTGATCACGTGACTGCACATTCACTGATTATGTGGATGATCAAACACTGATCACGTGACTGATCATGCACTGATCATGTGGCTGAAAATGCACTGATAAAGTGGTTGATCATGCACTGATCATGTGACTGAGCATGCACCGATAACGTGACTGATTAAGCACTATTCACGTGCCTGATCATGCACTGATAACATGGCTGATCATGCACTGATCACCAAGCTGATCATACACTGATCACGGGACCGTGCATGCACTGAACACCTGGCTGATCATGCACTGATCACATGGGTGATCTTGCCCTGATCACGTGGCTGATCATACACTGATCACGTGACTGATAATGCACTAATCACGTTGCAGATCCTGCACTGATCACGTGGCTGATCATACACTATTCATGTGGCTGTTCATGCAATGACCACGGGGCTAATCATACACTGATCACATTACTGATAATGCACTGATCACGTGCCTGATCATGCAGTGATCACGTGGCTGATCATGCACTGATCACGAAGCTGATCCTACACGGATCATGTGACTGTGCATGCACTGATCATGTGGCTGTCATGCACTGATCACGTGACTAATCATGCACTGATCACATGACTGATCATGCACTGATCACGAAGCTGATCATACACTTATCACGTGACTGTGCATGTGCTGATCACGTGGATGATCATGCACTGATCACGTGGCTGATCATTCACTGTTCACCTGCCTCATCATGCACTGATCACGTGGCTGGTCATGCACTGTTCACGAACCTGATCATACGCTGATCATTTGACTGTGCATGCACCGATCATGTGGCTGATCATACACTGATCACGTGCCTGATCATGCACTGATCACATGGCTGATCATGCACTAATCACGTTGCGGATCATGCACTCATCACCTGGCTGATCATACACTGATCACGTGATTTCACATGCACTAATCACGTGACTGCACATGCACTGATCACGTAATTGTGGACAATGATCAGGTGGCTATCATGAATTGATCACGTGGCTGATCATGCACTGCTCATGTGACTGAGCATGCACTGATCACGTAGCTATCATGCATTGATCACTTGTCTATCATGCACTGAACACGTGGCTGATCATACAGTGATCACGTGACTACACATGCACTGATCACGTGCCTGATCATACAGTGACCACGTGGCTTATCATGCACTGATCACGTGGGTGATCATGCACTGATCACGAAGCTGATCATACACTGATCACGTGACTGTGCATGTGCTGATCACGTGGATGATCATGCACTGATCACGTGGCTGATCATACGCTGATCACGTTTCTGGTCATGCACTAATTACTTTGAGGATCATGCACTCATCACGTGGCTGATCATGCACTGATCACGTGGTGATCATACACTGATCACGTGGTTGATCATGCACTGATCACATGGCTGATGATGCACTAATCCCGTTGCTGAATATGAGCTGATCACGTGACTGAGCATGCAGTGATCACATGTCTGAATGGCGCTGATCATGTGACTGATCATGAGCTGATCACTTGGCTATCATGCACTGATGATGTGCCTCATGAGGCAATAATCAAAGAGCTGAGGAGCCACGAATCACGCAATCAGCAGGCAAAAATCATGGACTTCAGCTGTGACCAATCATGCAGCTCAGCTGGCAATAATCAAGCAGCTGAGCAGGCAGGAATCACACGTCTCAGCTGAATATTGTCAAGCAGATGAGGAGGCAGGAATCACGCAGCTCAGCTGGCAATAATCAAGCAGATGAGCAGGCAGGACGCACGCAGCACAGTTGGCAATTGTCAAGCAGCTCATCAGCCAGGAATCACGCAGCTCAGCAGTCCCTCATCACGTGACTGAGCATGCACTCTTGACGTTACTGATCATACAGTTATTACGTGACTGATCATGCACTGATCACATGGCTATCATTCACTGATCACATGACTGCCCATGCACTGAGCACGTGGATGATCATACGCTGAACACGTGACTGATCATGCACTGATCACCTGGCTATCATGAACTGATCACGTGACTGATCATGCACTAATCACGTTGTGGATCCTGCACTGATCACGTGGCTGATCATGCACTGATCACGTGAATGATCATGCACTGATCACGTAGCTATCATGCACTGATCACGTGGCTATCATGCACTGATCACGTGCCTGATCATACACTGATCACGAGACTGCGCATGCACTGATCACGTGGATGATCATACACTCACCACGTGAGAGATCATGCTCTGATCAGTTGGCTTTCATGCACTGATAATGTGGCTATCGTACACTGATCACGTGACTGCGCATGCATGCAATGATCACGTGGCTGATCATACACTGATCACGTCGCTGATCATGCACTGACCACGTGGCTGATCATGCACTGATCCCATGGCTATCATGCACTGGTTATGTGGATGATCATACATGGATCACGTGCCTGATCATGCACTGATCTTGTGGCTGACCATGCACTGATAAAGTGGTTGATCATGTACTGATCATGTGACTGAGCATGCACCGATAACGTGACTGATCAAGCACTCTTCACATGGCTGATCATTCACTGATCACCAAGCTGCTCATACACTAATCACATGACCGTGCATGCACTGATCACGTGGCTGATCATGCACTGATCACGTGGGTGATCATGCACTGATCAGTGGCTGATCATACACTGATCACGAAGCTGATCATACACTGATCACGTGACTGTGCATGCACTGATCATGTGGCTGATCATTCACTGTTCACCTGCCTCATCATGCACTGATCACGTGGCTGATCATGCACTGTTCACGAAGCTGATCATACACTGATCACCTGACTGTGCATGCACTGATCACGTTGCGGATCATGCACTCATCACGTGGCTGATCATACACTGATCACATGGCTGATCATGCACTAATCACGTTGCGGATCATGCACTCATCACGTGGCTGATCATACACTGATCACGTGATTTCACATGCACTGAGCACGTGACTGATCATGCACTGACACGTGTCTATCATACACTGATCACGTGTCTATCATGCACTAATCAGGTGACTGCACATGCACTGATCACGTAATTGTCGACAATGATCACGTGGCTATCATGCACTGATCACGTGGCTGATCTTGCACTGCTCATGTGACTGAGCATGCACTGATCACGTAGCTATCATGCATTGATCACTTGCCTATCATGCACTGAACACGTGGCTCTTCATTCTCTGGTCACGTAGCTATCATGCCCTGATCACATGGCTATCATGCACAGAACCCGTGGCTGATCATGCACATATCACATGACTGATCATGCACTGATCACGTGGCTACCTTGCACTGATCCCGTGGCTGATCATACACTGATCACGTGACTGATCACGCACTGATCACGTGCCTGATCATGCAGTTATCACATGAATGACCATGCTATGATCACGTGCCTGATCATGCAATGATCACGTGGCTGATCATGCACTGATCACGAAGCTGATCATACACTGATCACCTGACTGTGCCTGCACTGATCACATGACTGATCATGCACTGATCACGTGGCTGATCATGCGCTGATAACCAGGCTATCATACACTAATCACGTGACTGATCATGCACTCTTCATGTGCCTGATCATGCACTGATCACGTGACTTTTCATACACTGATCACGTGACTGCACATGCACTGATCACGTGGCTGATCATACAGTGATCACGTGGCTGATCATGCACTGATCACGTGGCTGATCATGCACTAACCACGTTGTTGATCATGCACTGCACAGGTGGCTATCATGCACTGATCACGTGGCTATCATGCACTGATCACGTGCCTGATCATACACTGATCATGAGACTGTGCATGCACTGATCACGTGGATGATCATACTCTCACCACGTGACAGATCTTGCACTGATCAGTTGGCTTTCATGCACTGATAATGTGGCTATCGTACACTGATCACATGACTGCGCATGCAATCAATGATCACCTGGCTGATCATACACTGATCACGTGACTGCTCATGCACTGATTATGTGGATGATCATACACTGATCACGTGACTGATCCTGCACTGATCACGTGACTGCACATTCACTGATTATGTGGATGATCAAACACTGATCACGTGACTGATCATGCACTGATCATGTGGCTGAAAATGCACTGATAAAGTGGTTGATCATGCACTGATCATGTGACTGAGCATGCACCGATAACGTGACTGATTAAGCACTATTCACGTGCCTGATCATGCACTGATAACATGGCTGATCATGCACTGATCACCAAGCTGATCATACACTGATCACGGGACCGTGCATGCACTGAACACCTGGCTGATCATGCACTGATCACATGGGTGATCTTGCCCTGATCACGTGGCTGATCATACACTGATCACGTGACTGATAATGCACTAATCACGTTGCAGATCCTGCACTGATCACGTGGCTGATCATACACTATTCATGTGGCTGTTCATGCAATGACCACGGGGCTAATCATACACTGATCACATTACTGATAATGCACTGATCACGTGCCTGATCATGCAGTGATCACGTGGCTGATCATGCACTGATCACGAAGCTGATCCTACACGGATCATGTGACTGTGCATGCACTGATCATGTGGCTGTCATGCACTGATCACGTGACTAATCATGCACTGATCACATGACTGATCATGCACTGATCACGAAGCTGATCATACACTTATCACGTGACTGTGCATGTGCTGATCACGTGGATGATCATGCACTGATCACGTGGCTGATCATTCACTGTTCACCTGCCTCATCATGCACTGATCACGTGGCTGGTCATGCACTGTTCACGAACCTGATCATACGCTGATCATTTGACTGTGCATGCACCGATCATGTGGCTGATCATACACTGATCACGTGCCTGATCATGCACTGATCACATGGCTGATCATGCACTAATCACGTTGCGGATCATGCACTCATCACCTGGCTGATCATACACTGATCACGTGATTTCACATGCACTAATCACGTGACTGCACATGCACTGATCACGTAATTGTGGACAATGATCAGGTGGCTATCATGAATTGATCACGTGGCTGATCATGCACTGCTCATGTGACTGAGCATGCACTGATCACGTAGCTATCATGCATTGATCACTTGTCTATCATGCACTGAACACGTGGCTGATCATACAGTGATCACGTGACTACACATGCACTGATCACGTGCCTGATCATACAGTGACCACGTGGCTTATCATGCACTGATCACGTGGGTGATCATGCACTGATCACGAAGCTGATCATACACTGATCACGTGACTGTGCATGTGCTGATCACGTGGATGATCATGCACTGATCACGTGGCTGATCATACGCTGATCACGTTTCTGGTCATGCACTAATTACTTTGAGGATCATGCACTCATCACGTGGCTGATCATGCACTGATCACGTGGTGATCATACACTGATCACGTGGTTGATCATGCACTGATCACATGGCTGATGATGCACTAATCCCGTTGCTGAATATGAGCTGATCACGTGACTGAGCATGCAGTGATCACATGTCTGAATGGCGCTGATCATGTGACTGATCATGAGCTGATCACTTGGCTATCATGCACTGATGATGTGCCTCATGAGGCAATAATCAAAGAGCTGAGGAGCCACGAATCACGCAATCAGCAGGCAAAAATCATGGACTTCAGCTGTGACCAATCATGCAGCTCAGCTGGCAATAATCAAGCAGCTGAGCAGGCAGGAATCACACGTCTCAGCTGAATATTGTCAAGCAGATGAGGAGGCAGGAATCACGCAGCTCAGCTGGCAATAATCAAGCAGATGAGCAGGCAGGACGCACGCAGCACAGTTGGCAATTGTCAAGCAGCTCATCAGCCAGGAATCACGCAGCTCAGCAGTCCCTCATCACGTGACTGAGCATGCACTCTTGACGTTACTGATCATACAGTTATTACGTGACTGATCATGCACTGATCACATGGCTATCATTCACTGATCACATGACTGCCCATGCACTGAGCACGTGGATGATCATACGCTGAACACGTGACTGATCATGCACTGATCACCTGGCTATCATGAACTGATCACGTGACTGATCATGCACTAATCACGTTGTGGATCCTGCACTGATCACGTGGCTGATCATGCACTGATCACGTGAATGATCATGCACTGATCACGTAGCTATCATGCACTGATCACGTGGCTATCATGCACTGATCACGTGCCTGATCATACACTGATCACGAGACTGCGCATGCACTGATCACGTGGATGATCATACACTCACCACGTGAGAGATCATGCTCTGATCAGTTGGCTTTCATGCACTGATAATGTGGCTATCGTACACTGATCACGTGACTGCGCATGCATGCAATGATCACGTGGCTGATCATACACTGATCACGTCGCTGATCATGCACTGACCACGTGGCTGATCATGCACTGATCCCATGGCTATCATGCACTGGTTATGTGGATGATCATACATGGATCACGTGCCTGATCATGCACTGATCTTGTGGCTGACCATGCACTGATAAAGTGGTTGATCATGTACTGATTATGTGACTGAGCATGCACCGATAACGTGACTGATCAAGCACTCTTCACATGGCTGATCATTCACTGATCACCAAGCTGCTCATACACTAATCACATGACCGTGCATGCACTGATCACGTGGCTGATCATGCACTGATCACGTGGGTGATCATGCACTGATCAGTGGCTGATCATACACTGATCACGAAGCTGATCATACACTGATCACGTGACTGTGCATGCACTGATCATGTGGCTGATCATTCACTGTTCACCTGCCTCATCATGCACTGATCACGTGGCTGATCATGCACTGTTCACGAAGCTGATCATACACTGATCACCTGACTGTGCATGCACTGATCACGTTGCGGATCATGCACTCATCACGTGGCTGATCATACACTGATCACATGGCTGATCATGCACTAATCACGTTGCGGATCATGCACTCATCACGTGGCTGATCATACACTGATCACGTGATTTCACATGCACTGAGCACGTGACTGATCATGCACTGACACGTGTCTATCATACACTGATCACGTGTCTATCATGCACTAATCAGGTGACTGCACATGCACTGATCACGTAATTGTCGACAATGATCACGTGGCTATCATGCACTGATCACGTGGCTGATCTTGCACTGCTCATGTGACTGAGCATGCACTGATCACGTAGCTATCATGCATTGATCACTTGCCTATCATGCACTGAACACGTGGCTCTTCATTCTCTGGTCACGTAGCTATCATGCCCTGATCACATGGCTATCATGCACAGAACCCGTGGCTGATCATGCACATATCACATGACTGATCATGCACTGATCCCGTGGCTACCTTGCACTGATCCCGTGGCTGATCATACACTGATCACGTGACTGATCACGCACTGATCACGTGCCTGATCATGCAGTTATCACATGAATGACCATGCTATGATCACGTGCCTGATCATGCAATGATCACGTGGCTGATCATGCACTGATCACGAAGCTGATCATACACTGATCACCTGACTGTGCCTGCACTGATCACATGACTGATCATGCACTGATCACGTGGCTGATCATGCGCTGATAACCAGGCTATCATACACTAATCACGTGACTGATCATGCACTCTTCATGTGCCTGATCATGCACTGATCACGTGACTTTTCATACACTGATCACGTGACTGCACATGCACTGATCACGTGGCTGATCATACAGTGATCACGTGGCTGATCATGCACTGATCACGTGGCTGATCATGCACTAACCACGTTGTTGATCATGCACTGCACAGGTGGCTATCATGCACTGATCACGTGGCTATCATGCACTGATCACGTGCCTGATCATACACTGATCATGAGACTGTGCATGCACTGATCACGTGGATGATCATACTCTCACCACGTGACAGATCTTGCACTGATCAGTTGGCTTTCATGCACTGATAATGTGGCTATCGTACACTGATCACATGACTGCGCATGCAATCAATGATCACCTGGCTGATCATACACTGATCACGTGACTGCTCATGCACTGATTATGTGGATGATCATACACTGATCACGTGACTGATCCTGCACTGATCACGTGACTGCACATTCACTGATTATGTGGATGATCAAACACTGATCACGTGACTGATCATGCACTGATCATGTGGCTGAAAATGCACTGATAAAGTGGTTGATCATGCACTGATCATGTGACTGAGCATGCACCGATAACGTGACTGATTAAGCACTATTCACGTGCCTGATCATGCACTGATAACATGGCTGATCATGCACTGATCACCAAGCTGATCATACACTGATCACGGGACCGTGCATGCACTGAACACCTGGCTGATCATGCACTGATCACATGGGTGATCTTGCCCTGATCACGTGGCTGATCATACACTGATCACGTGACTGATAATGCACTAATCACGTTGCAGATCCTGCACTGATCACGTGGCTGATCATACACTATTCATGTGGCTGTTCATGCAATGACCACGGGGCTAATCATACACTGATCACATTACTGATAATGCACTGATCACGTGCCTGATCATGCAGTGATCACGTGGCTGATCATGCACTGATCACGAAGCTGATCCTACACGGATCATGTGACTGTGCATGCACTGATCATGTGGCTGTCATGCACTGATCACGTGACTAATCATGCACTGATCACATGACTGATCATGCACTGATCACGAAGCTGATCATACACTTATCACGTGACTGTGCATGTGCTGATCACGTGGATGATCATGCACTGATCACGTGGCTGGTCATGCACTGTTCACGAACCTGATCATACGCTGATCATTTGACTGTGCATGCACCGATCATGTGGCTGATCATACACTGATCACGTGCCTGATCATGCACTGATCACATGGCTGATCATGCACTAATCACGTTGCGGATCATGCACTCATCACCTGGCTGATCATACACTGATCACGTGATTTCACATGCACTAATCACGTGACTGCACATGCACTGATCACGTAATTGTGGACAATGATCAGGTGGCTATCATGAATTGATCACGTGGCTGATCATGCACTGCTCATGTGACTGAGCATGCACTGATCACGTAGCTATCATGCATTGATCACTTGTCTATCATGCACTGAACACGTGGCTGATCATACAGTGATCACGTGACTACACATGCACTGATCACGTGCCTGATCATACAGTGACCACGTGGCTTATCATGCACTGATCACGTGGGTGATCATGCACTGATCACGAAGCTGATCATACACTGATCACGTGACTGTGCATGTGCTGATCACGTGGATGATCATGCACTGATCACGTGGCTGATCATACGCTGATCACGTTTCTGGTCATGCACTAATTACTTTGAGGATCATGCACTCATCACGTGGCTGATCATGCACTGATCACGTGGTGATCATACACTGATCACGTGGTTGATCATGCACTGATCACATGGCTGATGATGCACTAATCCCGTTGCTGAATATGAGCTGATCACGTGACTGAGCATGCAGTGATCACATGTCTGAATGGCGCTGATCATGTGACTGATCATGAGCTGATCACTTGGCTATCATGCACTGATGATGTGCCTCATGAGGCAATAATCAAAGAGCTGAGGAGCCACGAATCACGCAATCAGCAGGCAAAAATCATGGACTTCAGCTGTGACCAATCATGCAGCTCAGCTGGCAATAATCAAGCAGCTGAGCAGGCAGGAATCACACGTCTCAGCTGAATATTGTCAAGCAGATGAGGAGGCAGGAATCACGCAGCTCAGCTGGCAATAATCAAGCAGATGAGCAGGCAGGACGCACGCAGCACAGTTGGCAATTGTCAAGCAGCTCATCAGCCAGGAATCACGCAGCTCAGCAGTCCCTCATCACGTGACTGAGCATGCACTCTTGACGTTACTGATCATACAGTTATTACGTGACTGATCATGCACTGATCACATGGCTATCATTCACTGATCACATGACTGCCCATGCACTGAGCACGTGGATGATCATACGCTGAACACGTGACTGATCATGCACTGATCACCTGGCTATCATGAACTGATCACGTGACTGATCATGCACTAATCACGTTGTGGATCCTGCACTGATCACGTGGCTGATCATGCACTGATCACGTGAATGATCATGCACTGATCACGTAGCTATCATGCACTGATCACGTGGCTATCATGCACTGATCACGTGCCTGATCATACACTGATCACGAGACTGCGCATGCACTGATCACGTGGATGATCATACACTCACCACGTGAGAGATCATGCTCTGATCAGTTGGCTTTCATGCACTGATAATGTGGCTATCGTACACTGATCACGTGACTGCGCATGCATGCAATGATCACGTGGCTGATCATACACTGATCACGTCGCTGATCATGCACTGACCACGTGGCTGATCATGCACTGATCCCATGGCTATCATGCACTGGTTATGTGGATGATCATACATGGATCACGTGCCTGATCATGCACTGATCTTGTGGCTGACCATGCACTGATAAAGTGGTTGATCATGTACTGATCATGTGACTGAGCATGCACCGATAACGTGACTGATCAAGCACTCTTCACATGGCTGATCATTCACTGATCACCAAGCTGCTCATACACTAATCACATGACCGTGCATGCACTGATCACGTGGCTGATCATGCACTGATCACGTGGGTGATCATGCACTGATCAGTGGCTGATCATACACTGATCACGAAGCTGATCATACACTGATCACGTGACTGTGCATGCACTGATCATGTGGCTGATCATTCACTGTTCACCTGCCTCATCATGCACTGATCACGTGGCTGATCATGCACTGTTCACGAAGCTGATCATACACTGATCACCTGACTGTGCATGCACTGATCACGTTGCGGATCATGCACTCATCACGTGGCTGATCATACACTGATCACATGGCTGATCATGCACTAATCACGTTGCGGATCATGCACTCATCACGTGGCTGATCATACACTGATCACGTGATTTCACATGCACTGAGCACGTGACTGATCATGCACTGACACGTGTCTATCATACACTGATCACGTGTCTATCATGCACTAATCAGGTGACTGCACATGCACTGATCACGTAATTGTCGACAATGATCACGTGGCTATCATGCACTGATCACGTGGCTGATCTTGCACTGCTCATGTGACTGAGCATGCACTGATCACGTAGCTATCATGCATTGATCACTTGCCTATCATGCACTGAACACGTGGCTCTTCATTCTCTGGTCACGTAGCTATCATGCCCTGATCACATGGCTATCATGCACAGAACCCGTGGCTGATCATGCACATATCACATGACTGATCATGCACTGATCCCGTGGCTACCTTGCACTGATCCCGTGGCTGATCATACACTGATCACGTGACTGATCACGCACTGATCACGTGCCTGATCATGCAGTTATCACATGAATGACCATGCTATGATCACGTGCCTGATCATGCAATGATCACGTGGCTGATCATGCACTGATCACGAAGCTGATCATACACTGATCACCTGACTGTGCCTGCACTGATCACATGACTGATCATGCACTGATCACGTGGCTGATCATGCGCTGATAACCAGGCTATCATACACTAATCACGTGACTGATCATGCACTCTTCATGTGCCTGATCATGCACTGATCACGTGACTTTTCATACACTGATCACGTGACTGCACATGCACTGATCACGTGGCTGATCATACAGTGATCACGTGGCTGATCATGCACTGATCACGTGGCTGATCATGCACTAACCACGTTGTTGATCATGCACTGCACAGGTGGCTATCATGCACTGATCACGTGGCTATCATGCACTGATCACGTGCCTGATCATACACTGATCATGAGACTGTGCATGCACTGATCACGTGGATGATCATACTCTCACCACGTGACAGATCTTGCACTGATCAGTTGGCTTTCATGCACTGATAATGTGGCTATCGTACACTGATCACATGACTGCGCATGCAATCAATGATCACCTGGCTGATCATACACTGATCACGTGACTGCTCATGCACTGATTATGTGGATGATCATACACTGATCACGTGACTGATCCTGCACTGATCACGTGACTGCACATTCACTGATTATGTGGATGATCAAACACTGATCACGTGACTGATCATGCACTGATCATGTGGCTGAAAATGCACTGATAAAGTGGTTGATCATGCACTGATCATGTGACTGAGCATGCACCGATAACGTGACTGATTAAGCACTATTCACGTGCCTGATCATGCACTGATAACATGGCTGATCATGCACTGATCACCAAGCTGATCATACACTGATCACGGGACCGTGCATGCACTGAACACCTGGCTGATCATGCACTGATCACATGGGTGATCTTGCCCTGATCACGTGGCTGATCATACACTGATCACGTGACTGATAATGCACTAATCACGTTGCAGATCCTGCACTGATCACGTGGCTGATCATACACTATTCATGTGGCTGTTCATGCAATGACCACGGGGCTAATCATACACTGATCACATTACTGATAATGCACTGATCACGTGCCTGATCATGCAGTGATCACGTGGCTGATCATGCACTGATCACGAAGCTGATCCTACACGGATCATGTGACTGTGCATGCACTGATCATGTGGCTGTCATGCACTGATCACGTGACTAATCATGCACTGATCACATGACTGATCATGCACTGATCACGAAGCTGATCATACACTTATCACGTGACTGTGCATGTGCTGATCACGTGGATGATCATGCACTGATCACGTGGCTGATCATTCACTGTTCACCTGCCTCATCATGCACTGATCACGTGGCTGGTCATGCACTGTTCACGAACCTGATCATACGCTGATCATTTGACTGTGCATGCACCGATCATGTGGCTGATCATACACTGATCACGTGCCTGATCATGCACTGATCACATGGCTGATCATGCACTAATCACGTTGCGGATCATGCACTCATCACCTGGCTGATCATACACTGATCACGTGATTTCACATGCACTAATCACGTGACTGCACATGCACTGATCACGTAATTGTGGACAATGATCAGGTGGCTATCATGAATTGATCACGTGGCTGATCATGCACTGCTCATGTGACTGAGCATGCACTGATCACGTAGCTATCATGCATTGATCACTTGTCTATCATGCACTGAACACGTGGCTGATCATACAGTGATCACGTGACTACACATGCACTGATCACGTGCCTGATCATACAGTGACCACGTGGCTTATCATGCACTGATCACGTGGGTGATCATGCACTGATCACGAAGCTGATCATACACTGATCACGTGACTGTGCATGTGCTGATCACGTGGATGATCATGCACTGATCACGTGGCTGATCATACGCTGATCACGTTTCTGGTCATGCACTAATTACTTTGAGGATCATGCACTCATCACGTGGCTGATCATGCACTGATCACGTGGTGATCATACACTGATCACGTGGTTGATCATGCACTGATCACATGGCTGATGATGCACTAATCCCGTTGCTGAATATGAGCTGATCACGTGACTGAGCATGCAGTGATCACATGTCTGAATGGCGCTGATCATGTGACTGATCATGAGCTGATCACTTGGCTATCATGCACTGATGATGTGCCTCATGAGGCAATAATCAAAGAGCTGAGGAGCCACGAATCACGCAATCAGCAGGCAAAAATCATGGACTTCAGCTGTGACCAATCATGCAGCTCAGCTGGCAATAATCAAGCAGCTGAGCAGGCAGGAATCACACGTCTCAGCTGAATATTGTCAAGCAGATGAGGAGGCAGGAATCACGCAGCTCAGCTGGCAATAATCAAGCAGATGAGCAGGCAGGACGCACGCAGCACAGTTGGCAATTGTCAAGCAGCTCATCAGCCAGGAATCACGCAGCTCAGCAGTCCCTCATCACGTGACTGAGCATGCACTCTTGACGTTACTGATCATACAGTTATTACGTGACTGATCATGCACTGATCACATGGCTATCATTCACTGATCACATGACTGCCCATGCACTGAGCACGTGGATGATCATACGCTGAACACGTGACTGATCATGCACTGATCACCTGGCTATCATGAACTGATCACGTGACTGATCATGCACTAATCACGTTGTGGATCCTGCACTGATCACGTGGCTGATCATGCACTGATCACGTGAATGATCATGCACTGATCACGTAGCTATCATGCACTGATCACGTGGCTATCATGCACTGATCACGTGCCTGATCATACACTGATCACGAGACTGCGCATGCACTGATCACGTGGATGATCATACACTCACCACGTGAGAGATCATGCTCTGATCAGTTGGCTTTCATGCACTGATAATGTGGCTATCGTACACTGATCACGTGACTGCGCATGCATGCAATGATCACGTGGCTGATCATACACTGATCACGTCGCTGATCATGCACTGACCACGTGGCTGATCATGCACTGATCCCATGGCTATCATGCACTGGTTATGTGGATGATCATACATGGATCACGTGCCTGATCATGCACTGATCTTGTGGCTGACCATGCACTGATAAAGTGGTTGATCATGTACTGATTATGTGACTGAGCATGCACCGATAACGTGACTGATCAAGCACTCTTCACATGGCTGATCATTCACTGATCACCAAGCTGCTCATACACTAATCACATGACCGTGCATGCACTGATCACGTGGCTGATCATGCACTGATCACGTGGGTGATCATGCACTGATCAGTGGCTGATCATACACTGATCACGAAGCTGATCATACACTGATCACGTGACTGTGCATGCACTGATCATGTGGCTGATCATTCACTGTTCACCTGCCTCATCATGCACTGATCACGTGGCTGATCATGCACTGTTCACGAAGCTGATCATACACTGATCACCTGACTGTGCATGCACTGATCACGTTGCGGATCATGCACTCATCACGTGGCTGATCATACACTGATCACATGGCTGATCATGCACTAATCACGTTGCGGATCATGCACTCATCACGTGGCTGATCATACACTGATCACGTGATTTCACATGCACTGAGCACGTGACTGATCATGCACTGACACGTGTCTATCATACACTGATCACGTGTCTATCATGCACTAATCAGGTGACTGCACATGCACTGATCACGTAATTGTCGACAATGATCACGTGGCTATCATGCACTGATCACGTGGCTGATCTTGCACTGCTCATGTGACTGAGCATGCACTGATCACGTAGCTATCATGCATTGATCACTTGCCTATCATGCACTGAACACGTGGCTCTTCATTCTCTGGTCACGTAGCTATCATGCCCTGATCACATGGCTATCATGCACAGAACCCGTGGCTGATCATGCACATATCACATGACTGATCATGCACTGATCACGTGGCTACCTTGCACTGATCCCGTGGCTGATCATACACTGATCACGTGACTGATCACGCACTGATCACGTGCCTGATCATGCAGTTATCACATGAATGACCATGCTATGATCACGTGCCTGATCATGCAATGATCACGTGGCTGATCATGCACTGATCACGAAGCTGATCATACACTGATCACCTGACTGTGCCTGCACTGATCACATGACTGATCATGCACTGATCACGTGGCTGATCATGCGCTGATAACCAGGCTATCATACACTAATCACGTGACTGATCATGCACTCTTCATGTGCCTGATCATGCACTGATCACGTGACTTTTCATACACTGATCACGTGACTGCACATGCACTGATCACGTGGCTGATCATACAGTGATCACGTGGCTGATCATGCACTGATCACGTGGCTGATCATGCACTAACCACGTTGTTGATCATGCACTGCACAGGTGGCTATCATGCACTGATCACGTGGCTATCATGCACTGATCACGTGCCTGATCATACACTGATCATGAGACTGTGCATGCACTGATCACGTGGATGATCATACTCTCACCACGTGACAGATCTTGCACTGATCAGTTGGCTTTCATGCACTGATAATGTGGCTATCGTACACTGATCACATGACTGCGCATGCAATCAATGATCACCTGGCTGATCATACACTGATCACGTGACTGCTCATGCACTGATTATGTGGATGATCATACACTGATCACGTGACTGATCCTGCACTGATCACGTGACTGCACATTCACTGATTATGTGGATGATCAAACACTGATCACGTGACTGATCATGCACTGATCATGTGGCTGAAAATGCACTGATAAAGTGGTTGATCATGCACTGATCATGTGACTGAGCATGCACCGATAACGTGACTGATTAAGCACTATTCACGTGCCTGATCATGCACTGATAACATGGCTGATCATGCACTGATCACCAAGCTGATCATACACTGATCACGGGACCGTGCATGCACTGAACACCTGGCTGATCATGCACTGATCACATGGGTGATCTTGCCCTGATCACGTGGCTGATCATACACTGATCACGTGACTGATAATGCACTAATCACGTTGCAGATCCTGCACTGATCACGTGGCTGATCATACACTATTCATGTGGCTGTTCATGCAATGACCACGGGGCTAATCATACACTGATCACATTACTGATAATGCACTGATCACGTGCCTGATCATGCAGTGATCACGTGGCTGATCATGCACTGATCACGAAGCTGATCCTACACGGATCATGTGACTGTGCATGCACTGATCATGTGGCTGTCATGCACTGATCACGTGACTAATCATGCACTGATCACATGACTGATCATGCACTGATCACGAAGCTGATCATACACTTATCACGTGACTGTGCATGTGCTGATCACGTGGATGATCATGCACTGATCACGTGGCTGATCATTCACTGTTCACCTGCCTCATCATGCACTGATCACGTGGCTGGTCATGCACTGTTCACGAACCTGATCATACGCTGATCATTTGACTGTGCATGCACCGATCATGTGGCTGATCATACACTGATCACGTGCCTGATCATGCACTGATCACATGGCTGATCATGCACTAATCACGTTGCGGATCATGCACTCATCACCTGGCTGATCATACACTGATCACGTGATTTCACATGCACTAATCACGTGACTGCACATGCACTGATCACGTAATTGTGGACAATGATCAGGTGGCTATCATGAATTGATCACGTGGCTGATCATGCACTGCTCATGTGACTGAGCATGCACTGATCACGTAGCTATCATGCATTGATCACTTGTCTATCATGCACTGAACACGTGGCTGATCATACAGTGATCACGTGACTACACATGCACTGATCACGTGCCTGATCATACAGTGACCACGTGGCTTATCATGCACTGATCACGTGGGTGATCATGCACTGATCACGAAGCTGATCATACACTGATCACGTGACTGTGCATGTGCTGATCACGTGGATGATCATGCACTGATCACGTGGCTGATCATACGCTGATCACGTTTCTGGTCATGCACTAATTACTTTGAGGATCATGCACTCATCACGTGGCTGATCATGCACTGATCACGTGGTGATCATACACTGATCACGTGGTTGATCATGCACTGATCACATGGCTGATGATGCACTAATCCCGTTGCTGAATATGAGCTGATCACGTGACTGAGCATGCAGTGATCACATGTCTGAATGGCGCTGATCATGTGACTGATCATGAGCTGATCACTTGGCTATCATGCACTGATGATGTGCCTCATGAGGCAATAATCAAAGAGCTGAGGAGCCACGAATCACGCAATCAGCAGGCAAAAATCATGGACTTCAGCTGTGACCAATCATGCAGCTCAGCTGGCAATAATCAAGCAGCTGAGCAGGCAGGAATCACACGTCTCAGCTGAATATTGTCAAGCAGATGAGGAGGCAGGAATCACGCAGCTCAGCTGGCAATAATCAAGCAGATGAGCAGGCAGGACGCACGCAGCACAGTTGGCAATTGTCAAGCAGCTCATCAGCCAGGAATCACGCAGCTCAGCAGTCCCTCATCACGTGACTGAGCATGCACTCTTGACGTTACTGATCATACAGTTATTACGTGACTGATCATGCACTGATCACATGGCTATCATTCACTGATCACATGACTGCCCATGCACTGAGCACGTGGATGATCATACGCTGAACACGTGACTGATCATGCACTGATCACCTGGCTATCATGAACTGATCACGTGACTGATCATGCACTAATCACGTTGTGGATCCTGCACTGATCACGTGGCTGATCATGCACTGATCACGTGAATGATCATGCACTGATCACGTAGCTATCATGCACTGATCACGTGGCTATCATGCACTGATCACGTGCCTGATCATACACTGATCACGAGACTGCGCATGCACTGATCACGTGGATGATCATACACTCACCACGTGAGAGATCATGCTCTGATCAGTTGGCTTTCATGCACTGATAATGTGGCTATCGTACACTGATCACGTGACTGCGCATGCATGCAATGATCACGTGGCTGATCATACACTGATCACGTCGCTGATCATGCACTGACCACGTGGCTGATCATGCACTGATCCCATGGCTATCATGCACTGGTTATGTGGATGATCATACATGGATCACGTGCCTGATCATGCACTGATCTTGTGGCTGACCATGCACTGATAAAGTGGTTGATCATGTACTGATTATGTGACTGAGCATGCACCGATAACGTGACTGATCAAGCACTCTTCACATGGCTGATCATTCACTGATCACCAAGCTGCTCATACACTAATCACATGACCGTGCATGCACTGATCACGTGGCTGATCATGCACTGATCACGTGGGTGATCATGCACTGATCAGTGGCTGATCATACACTGATCACGAAGCTGATCATACACTGATCACGTGACTGTGCATGCACTGATCATGTGGCTGATCATTCACTGTTCACCTGCCTCATCATGCACTGATCACGTGGCTGATCATGCACTGTTCACGAAGCTGATCATACACTGATCACCTGACTGTGCATGCACTGATCACGTTGCGGATCATGCACTCATCACGTGGCTGATCATACACTGATCACATGGCTGATCATGCACTAATCACGTTGCGGATCATGCACTCATCACGTGGCTGATCATACACTGATCACGTGATTTCACATGCACTGAGCACGTGACTGATCATGCACTGACACGTGTCTATCATACACTGATCACGTGTCTATCATGCACTAATCAGGTGACTGCACATGCACTGATCACGTAATTGTCGACAATGATCACGTGGCTATCATGCACTGATCACGTGGCTGATCTTGCACTGCTCATGTGACTGAGCATGCACTGATCACGTAGCTATCATGCATTGATCACTTGCCTATCATGCACTGAACACGTGGCTCTTCATTCTCTGGTCACGTAGCTATCATGCCCTGATCACATGGCTATCATGCACAGAACCCGTGGCTGATCATGCACATATCACATGACTGATCATGCACTGATCCCGTGGCTACCTTGCACTGATCCCGTGGCTGATCATACACTGATCACGTGACTGATCACGCACTGATCACGTGCCTGATCATGCAGTTATCACATGAATGACCATGCTATGATCACGTGCCTGATCATGCAATGATCACGTGGCTGATCATGCACTGATCACGAAGCTGATCATACACTGATCACCTGACTGTGCCTGCACTGATCACATGACTGATCATGCACTGATCACGTGGCTGATCATGCGCTGATAACCAGGCTATCATACACTAATCACGTGACTGATCATGCACTCTTCATGTGCCTGATCATGCACTGATCACGTGACTTTTCATACACTGATCACGTGACTGCACATGCACTGATCACGTGGCTGATCATACAGTGATCACGTGGCTGATCATGCACTGATCACGTGGCTGATCATGCACTAACCACGTTGTTGATCATGCACTGCACAGGTGGCTATCATGCACTGATCACGTGGCTATCATGCACTGATCACGTGCCTGATCATACACTGATCATGAGACTGTGCATGCACTGATCACGTGGATGATCATACTCTCACCACGTGACAGATCTTGCACTGATCAGTTGGCTTTCATGCACTGATAATGTGGCTATCGTACACTGATCACATGACTGCGCATGCAATCAATGATCACCTGGCTGATCATACACTGATCACGTGACTGCTCATGCACTGATTATGTGGATGATCATACACTGATCACGTGACTGATCCTGCACTGATCACGTGACTGCACATTCACTGATTATGTGGATGATCAAACACTGATCACGTGACTGATCATGCACTGATCATGTGGCTGAAAATGCACTGATAAAGTGGTTGATCATGCACTGATCATGTGACTGAGCATGCACCGATAACGTGACTGATTAAGCACTATTCACGTGCCTGATCATGCACTGATAACATGGCTGATCATGCACTGATCACCAAGCTGATCATACACTGATCACGGGACCGTGCATGCACTGAACACCTGGCTGATCATGCACTGATCACATGGGTGATCTTGCCCTGATCACGTGGCTGATCATACACTGATCACGTGACTGATAATGCACTAATCACGTTGCAGATCCTGCACTGATCACGTGGCTGATCATACACTATTCATGTGGCTGTTCATGCAATGACCACGGGGCTAATCATACACTGATCACATTACTGATAATGCACTGATCACGTGCCTGATCATGCAGTGATCACGTGGCTGATCATGCACTGATCACGAAGCTGATCCTACACGGATCATGTGACTGTGCATGCACTGATCATGTGGCTGTCATGCACTGATCACGTGACTAATCATGCACTGATCACATGACTGATCATGCACTGATCACGAAGCTGATCATACACTTATCACGTGACTGTGCATGTGCTGATCACGTGGATGATCATGCACTGATCACGTGGCTGATCATTCACTGTTCACCTGCCTCATCATGCACTGATCACGTGGCTGGTCATGCACTGTTCACGAACCTGATCATACGCTGATCATTTGACTGTGCATGCACCGATCATGTGGCTGATCATACACTGATCACGTGCCTGATCATGCACTGATCACATGGCTGATCATGCACTAATCACGTTGCGGATCATGCACTCATCACCTGGCTGATCATACACTGATCACGTGATTTCACATGCACTAATCACGTGACTGCACATGCACTGATCACGTAATTGTGGACAATGATCAGGTGGCTATCATGAATTGATCACGTGGCTGATCATGCACTGCTCATGTGACTGAGCATGCACTGATCACGTAGCTATCATGCATTGATCACTTGTCTATCATGCACTGAACACGTGGCTGATCATACAGTGATCACGTGACTACACATGCACTGATCACGTGCCTGATCATACAGTGACCACGTGGCTTATCATGCACTGATCACGTGGGTGATCATGCACTGATCACGAAGCTGATCATACACTGATCACGTGACTGTGCATGTGCTGATCACGTGGATGATCATGCACTGATCACGTGGCTGATCATACGCTGATCACGTTTCTGGTCATGCACTAATTACTTTGAGGATCATGCACTCATCACGTGGCTGATCATGCACTGATCACGTGGTGATCATACACTGATCACGTGGTTGATCATGCACTGATCACATGGCTGATGATGCACTAATCCCGTTGCTGAATATGAGCTGATCACGTGACTGAGCATGCAGTGATCACATGTCTGAATGGCGCTGATCATGTGACTGATCATGAGCTGATCACTTGGCTATCATGCACTGATGATGTGCCTCATGAGGCAATAATCAAAGAGCTGAGGAGCCACGAATCACGCAATCAGCAGGCAAAAATCATGGACTTCAGCTGTGACCAATCATGCAGCTCAGCTGGCAATAATCAAGCAGCTGAGCAGGCAGGAATCACACGTCTCAGCTGAATATTGTCAAGCAGATGAGGAGGCAGGAATCACGCAGCTCAGCTGGCAATAATCAAGCAGATGAGCAGGCAGGACGCACGCAGCACAGTTGGCAATTGTCAAGCAGCTCATCAGCCAGGAATCACGCAGCTCAGCAGTCCCTCATCACGTGACTGAGCATGCACTCTTGACGTTACTGATCATACAGTTATTACGTGACTGATCATGCACTGATCACATGGCTATCATTCACTGATCACATGACTGCCCATGCACTGAGCACGTGGATGATCATACGCTGAACACGTGACTGATCATGCACTGATCACCTGGCTATCATGAACTGATCACGTGACTGATCATGCACTAATCACGTTGTGGATCCTGCACTGATCACGTGGCTGATCATGCACTGATCACGTGAATGATCATGCACTGATCACGTAGCTATCATGCACTGATCACGTGGCTATCATGCACTGATCACGTGCCTGATCATACACTGATCACGAGACTGCGCATGCACTGATCACGTGGATGATCATACACTCACCACGTGAGAGATCATGCTCTGATCAGTTGGCTTTCATGCACTGATAATGTGGCTATCGTACACTGATCACGTGACTGCGCATGCATGCAATGATCACGTGGCTGATCATACACTGATCACGTCGCTGATCATGCACTGACCACGTGGCTGATCATGCACTGATCCCATGGCTATCATGCACTGGTTATGTGGATGATCATACATGGATCACGTGCCTGATCATGCACTGATCTTGTGGCTGACCATGCACTGATAAAGTGGTTGATCATGTACTGATCATGTGACTGAGCATGCACCGATAACGTGACTGATCAAGCACTCTTCACATGGCTGATCATTCACTGATCACCAAGCTGCTCATACACTAATCACATGACCGTGCATGCACTGATCACGTGGCTGATCATGCACTGATCACGTGGGTGATCATGCACTGATCAGTGGCTGATCATACACTGATCACGAAGCTGATCATACACTGATCACGTGACTGTGCATGCACTGATCATGTGGCTGATCATTCACTGTTCACCTGCCTCATCATGCACTGATCACGTGGCTGATCATGCACTGTTCACGAAGCTGATCATACACTGATCACCTGACTGTGCATGCACTGATCACGTTGCGGATCATGCACTCATCACGTGGCTGATCATACACTGATCACATGGCTGATCATGCACTAATCACGTTGCGGATCATGCACTCATCACGTGGCTGATCATACACTGATCACGTGATTTCAATGCACTGAGCACGTGACTGATCATGCACTGACACGTGTCTATCATACACTGATCACGTGTCTATCATGCACTAATCAGGTGACTGCACATGCACTGATCACGTAATTGTCGACAATGATCACGTGGCTATCATGCACTGATCACGTGGCTGATCTTGCAGTGCTCATGTGACTGAGCATGCACTGATCACGTAGCTATCATGCATTGATCGCTTGCCTATCATGCACTGAACACGTGGCTCTTCATTCTCTGGTCACGTAGTTATCATGCCCTGATCACATGGCTATCATGCACAGAACCCGTGGCTGATCATGCACATATCACATGACTGATCATGCACTGATCCCGTGGCTACCTTGCACTGATCCCGTGGCTGATCATACACTGATCACGTGACTGATCACGCACTGATCACGTGCCTGATCATGCAGTTATCACATGAATGACCATGCTATGATCACGTGCCTGATCATGCAATGATCACGTGGCTGATCATGCACTGATCACGAAGCTGATCATACACTGATCACCTGACTGTGCCTGCACTGATCACATGACTGATCATGCACTGATCACGTGGCTGATCATGCGCTGATAACCAGGCTATCATACACTAATCACGTGACTGATCATGCACTCTTCATGTGCCTGATCATGCACTGATCACGTGACTTTTCATACACTGATCACGTGATGCACATGCACTGATCACGTGGCTGATCATGCACTAACCACGTTGTTGATCATGCACTGCACAGGTGGCTATCATGCATGATCACGTGGCATCATGCACTGATCACGTGCCGATCATACACTGATCATGAGACTGTGCATGCACTGACACGTGGGATGATCATATCTCACCACGTGACAGATCTTGCACTGATCATTTGGCTTTCATGCACTGATAATGTGGCTATCGTACAACTGATCACATGACTGCGCATGCAATCAATGATCACCTGGCTGATCTACACTGATCACGTGGCTGATCAGCACTGATCAGTGAATGCTCATGCACTGATTTGTGGATGATCATACCACTGATCACGTGACTGATCCTGCACTGATCCCGTGACTGCACATTCACTGATTATGTGGATGATCAAACACTGATCACGTGACTGATCATGCACTGATCATGTGGCTGAAATGCACTGATAAAGTGGTTGATCATGCACTGATCATGTGACTGAGCATGCACGATAACGTGACTGATTAAGCACTATTCACGTGCCTGATCATGCACTGATAACATGGCTGATCATGCACTGATCACCAAGCTGATCATACACTGATCACGGGACCGTGCATGCACTGAACACCTGGCTGATCATGCACTGATCACATGGGTGATCTTGCCCTGATCACGTGGCTGATCATACACTGATCACGTGACTGATAATGCACTAATCACGTTGCAGATCCTGCACTGATCACGTGGCTGATCATACACTATTCATGTGGCTGTTCATGCAATGACCACGGGGCTAATCATACACTGATCACATTACTGATAATGCACTGATCACGTGCCTGATCATGCAGTGATCACGTGGCTGATCATGCACTGATCACGAAGCTGATCCTACACGGATCATGTGACTGTGCATGCACTGATCATGTGGCTGTCATGCACTGATCACGTGACTAATCATGCACTGATCACATGACTGATCATGCACTGATCACGAAGCTGATCATACACTTATCACGTGACTGTGCATGTGCTGATCACGTGGATGATCATGCACTGATCACGTGGCTGATCATTCACTGTTCACCTGCCTCATCATGCACTGATCACGTGGCTGTCATGCACTGTCACAACCTGATCATACGCTGATCATCATTTACGTTTGCATGCAAACCGTCATTTGGCTGATCATACACTGATCACGTGATTTCACATGCAATAATCACGTGACTGCACATGCACTGATCACGTAATGTTACAATGATCAGGTGGGCTATCATGAATTGATCACGTGGCTGATCATGCACTGCTCATTGACTGAGCATGCACTGATCACGTAGCTATCATGCATTGATCACTTGTCTATCATGCACTGAACACGTGGCTGATCATACAGTGATCACGTGACTACACATGCACTGATCACGTGCCTGATCATACAGTGACCACGTGGCTTATCATGCACTGATCACGTGGGTGATCAGCACTGATCACGAGCTGATCATACACTGATCACGTGACTGTGCATTGCTGATCACGTGGATGATCATGCACTGATCACGTGGCTGATCATACGCTGATCACGTTTCTGGTCATGCACTAATTACTTTGAGGATCATGCACTCATCACGTGGCTGATCATGCACTGATCACGTGGTGATCATACACTGATCACGTGGTTATCATGCACTGATCACATGGCTGATGATGCACTAATCCCGTTGTGAAATATGAGCTGATCACGTGACTGAGCATGCAGTGATCACATGTCTGAATGGCGCTGATCATGTGACTGATCATGAGCTGATCACTTGGCTATCATGCACTGATGATGTGCCTCAGGAGGCAATAATCAAAGAGCTGAGGAGCCACGAACACGCAATCAGCAGCAAAAAATCATGGACTTCAGCTGTGACCAATCATGCAGCTCAGCTGGCAATAATCAAGCACTGAGCAGGCAGGAATCACACGTCTCAGCTGAATATTGTCAAGCAGATGAGGAGCAGGAATCACGCAGCTCAGCTGGCAATAATCAAGCAGATGAGCAGGCAGGACCACGCAGCACAGTTGGCAATTGTCAAGCAGCTCATCAGCCAGGAATCACGCAGCTCAGCAGTCCCTCATCACGTGACTGAGCATGCACTCTTGACGTTACTGATCATACAGTTATTACGTGACTGATCAATGCACTGATCACATGGCTATCATTCACTGATCACATGACTGCCCATGCACTGAGCACGTGGATGATCATACGCTGAACACGTGACTTGATCATGCACTGATCACCTGCCTATCATGACTGATCACGTGACTGATCATGCACTAATCACGTTGTGGATCTGCACTGATCACGTGAATGATCATGCACTGATCACGTAGCTATCATGCACTGATCCGTGGCTATCATGCACTGATCACGTGCCTGATCATACACTGATCACGAGACTGCGCA